>NC_053411.1:10005000-10090000 GCF_016859285.1 Xiphias gladius
GGAGAAGCAGCCTTTTGTTCGGTCAAGGAGAGGCAGAAAAACACAAGCAGCACTGTTTATATAGCTTTTCTCCCAACAACAGATGAGTTACATTTTGTTTCTAACAGCTGAAGTATGCTTTTAAGATCATCCAGCATCCTTGTCCTTCCTTTAAACTCTGTTATGTTAGAGGCAGAAAAGGTCACATAAATCCTCAAAAGTTGGTTAATAGCAATGCTGTAATTTCTCATAAAATGATCCTCAATTACACACCAATCAGGGATAAGAGCTAAATTTACACATCACAAAAAGCAATAACAAGGAGCAAACTAATGGCGATTGAGCATTTCTCTGCTCTGTAGAGAACTAAATAACGCCCTCAGGACCTGAAATCATTATGTAGCTCTTTTTTTAATGTTTTTTATTTTCATGACCTGCTTTGTACAAGAGCAACCCTGCCATCTGTTGGGTTGAAAAGCAGTAAATATGATAAATTGGGGGTCAACGGGGACAAATAGGGGAGGTAAGCGCCTCATGCAGAGCTGAAACAAAGCTCCCATCAGTTGTCCCACGGACCCCCAGTTATGGTCCAGTCGACCATAACCACGGCCAGGTATTTAACGTGCCATGACAGGAGGTCAAGGCAAGTCACACAACCATTGTTACTCTCCTCTGTATGTACCGTCAAACTTTCTGGGCTGAGGCCATAGCTGCTTTTTCTCTAGTGTGTTTGATCAATGTAACCCCTCATCCTAAAAAGAAAGATAACTGCAAGTTGTTCTGAAGCTGGACAAGATTTATCGACTACATGTATGAAAGTTCTTTTTTTTTTCTTTTATATTCATTTGCACTTACTTGCTTGTTTTTATAACATATAATTTTCCATGCAGACATATTAACAGATGAATTACACCTTTTGTGTTTCATGAAATAGCTCCTCTCACTTGAATTCTTCTACAAATATGTGGAGGGCTCGGCCAAGTTTGTTTTTTTGTGCTCAAGCATTCTCAGAGTTAGGGTCTGAAAGTCATTCAATCTAAGTGCTCTTTCCATTATGCAAAAATATCCGCGACAATGCCACGTGTATTTCCATTTCATTTGTATTTGACAAAAAATCATGATGCAGTTCAAATGCAAAAGCGCAGTTCCCGTTTCCTCGCTCAGGCCAAGCTACAGTAACGCATTTCCCACCAGTTTGAAAATTAAAATGTAAAATCTGCTTCACATTCAATTTTATTACAACAATGGCAGGTCTATACTTTGGAGTATTGTTGGAATTTCACTTTCGTCAAATGTCATATGCACACAAATACACACTGTTTCCAGTCACAATCGTTCATTTTTACCAGTGATAACGGCTTATCTGAGTCACACTTGTACTTTCGCTCTCATCAGCAGACAGCCATATGGTTGAGAGCTGAATGTTCCCACCTATTACAAAGTGTCAGAAATATTTCATGTCTATTACACAAGCAGAATAAAAAGTTATCTTCTGAATCTAGTTTGACTGCACACCACGTGTAGATCTTTTCCTCATCTCTCTCTGCCATATTGAATCTGTCATAGCAACGATGTAGTAGCAGCACGACAAAGTTAAGGAAATACCTCCCAGTGATCATGTGTGTGTGTGTGTGTGTGTGTGTGTGTGTGTGTGTGTTTTTTTTGTTTATGGCGCTTGTCTGATGATGATCGTGGCTGACGCCGGGGGCGTTAAGCGTGCCGAACCTTCACTCCATCACTCCACTTCAATGCAGCCCACACATTTCAAGCGCAGAGTTGAATGGAGAGGGGCTCTCTAAGCACTAAACCCTCCACCGAGCTGGCTGACCTGTGGCAGATTTCTCTCATCTCCCAAGACCTTCCTGGAATACACACTGGGCCTGACTAATTACTCTTAAAAACAAGTGGGATGTGGGTGGTTTGTAATTGGCAAGTGTCAGCATCCAGTGAAAGATCACTCGTCTTGAGGGCATGTGTGTCTGAGCCTCCCATTCATGTAGTCTCTCCTCAGCCAGCTGCTTCCCATGCTGCTGCGCTTCCCCACTGTTTTCTTCTGTACACTGTGAATTTGTTAAATAAATGATTTTTGTAATGGCGAAAAAATAATCCAAAGATTCACGTTGTGAATCTGCAGAAAAAGAAACGGCTTTTACGTGAAGATAAAAAAGAAGGGTATTTTAATTACAGCTACAACTTTTTACAAACATTTATTCAGCTGCAAGCAGAAAGAAGAGAAAGAGGAAATGCATGGTCAGTTTTTTGAATTCATAGCTGCAAATTGGACGGCAGGCATAACAATGTGGTAAACAAGCTCAGCATTGAGCTGTGGTGTGATCTAAAAAGTAAGTGGGTGGGTTGCCATACATTACAAGTGGCATATCCACTGACAGGAGGCTGAAAGAATAGTGCCACCCTGTTTCGATTCAAATCCAGCAGTGGCCACATAGCTACTAATTACATTGCTGTATGCTAGAGAAAACTGGACATTTCTCTTATCTTTTTTCAAAATGATTGCTACATGCTCTATGAATGGCAGAGTGATGCATCCAGCTGAAGATATTTTAGTTGGAGAAGGAATTTATGCTCAGTAATTCAACAGCACAGCTCCTTTGGGAGCCTCTTTGTTTGCTCAAGGTACGAGTGGATGTTGTTTTACTTTGTATGACAAGGACTCGTATCAGTGTTCACCGAAACCAGCCAACTTAGAATATGAGACACCATCCGTAGAAAATGTGAAATCCGATTCCCCCGCCTCGTGGCGAGGCGGCAGCCGAGGCCTGCTGTTTAAGTCAGCCTTCATCAGGTTCATCATTCTCAATAAAGCCGTGCGTCCCATACCCTTTTCAGGCGAGGTGTAATTACAACGCATTCAGGGCGATTATGCAGCGGCATAAGATGGCAGGCAAATAATAAAGGAGATTTCACTTTAGCTGTCACATGACATGCTGCTGAATGACAAAAGAAAACATAAAAAGAAGGAGAAGTAGGCTTCAAAATACATATATGAGATATACCAAGTACAATAAGAGCGACCTTAAACTTTTAAAGGAAAAAGATATTGGAAATGGAATTATAAACTGTCATGGGCAAAAGCAGTAAGTCATTTCCTTTTTCCCCCCATGGCCATTCATGGCCTTTGCAGTGACTCTAATATTAGAAAATATTACTGCAAGAATTATTTTCTGACATTCAAATGTTATTGCTTCCACCAGAATTTGTGTGTTGCCGCTCCCTTGTTCATTTGGCTACTTGACAAGTATGACAGATAGACAAAGAGAGACATTGCTGGGGTTTTTGTTGTTGTTTTTAGCCAATAACCCCACGCTGTCCCACTGGCCTAACTCTCAGCAGCTTCTTGGCCACATCATAAATGTATCAATAATTGAGTGTCTCGCTAAAAAAGGGGGTTGGGGGTGTGGGGGCATTAAAAATTTAATGACTTGTCATCATGCCCCCCTCTAACATCACCACCACCCCCTTCTCCCCTTTTTCCCCAAGCAGTGTCTCTCCTCCACGCCAGCAGGACGCGCTGTGATATGGAGACGTATTTCCGCCCACGCCCCGGTCAGTGCCCTCGGCTTCACAGGAGCTGCTGAACACCAGTGAAAAGCCACAAGGAAGAAATGTGCATAAAACACAGATGAATTTGTCATAAAATGTCGGGGACTAATTTTCTTTCTTGGTGGAGATGGATTTGTCATCTAATAAAATATTTGTGAAAATGCATTAATCTTTTACCACTGCTATTAGTAACAGTTACATGAATGTGAACACGTAATATATGTATTAATAGATGAGGTAGTCTGTCTGTGCAGTAATTCTAGTCCTTTTCAAACACCCTCTTGAAAATATTTTCCAGGTACGAACTCCAGTCCCCGTCCACTCAAAAATATTTTTTCCCTATTGTTACTTGACTTTGAAGTGTGACCTTCACAGTGCAAAGTTTGACACCAGAAAGCTGTCTTCACACTTATCTGCTGAGGGAGCAAGGTTTCTCTGTGCTCCCCGTACATCTGAGTTTAAGACGTGTGCTCACGGGCAGGACTTTTTGACATCACAACGGGCAGCCAGTCATGGTCCGGTATAGTTACAGATGTGTGATGTGGAAACCTGACGTCGGAGTGGTTTATTTAACTCTTTTTTTTGTGTTTTTGGTCAAAAAACCCGATCAGGCAAATTATTATTCAAAGCAGAGTATTTTCATACACCTTCAAACATGTCTCAAGGGATCTTTAAAAATACGGTGTAGCACTACCTTTATAACTGTCTGGCGGTTCAACAATGTAATTAACTTAAAAAAAAACCTCATGTCTAAATTCATTACAAGGCTCTAAGGTTGTTTAGTTAAAATGGGTGGGTGTTAAAAGGGTTAAATTCATATTCAAGCTTATATTGATGCATTATATGACCAAAGGTAAAGTAGTTGGAAAACCTAAACAAAATCACCAAATCAAGAATACTAGCCACTAGCCATCAGGTGGTGAGTATTTTCTTTTTTACTACTTTAACATTACCTAAAAATCCATACAAATGCAAAAAAAAAAAAAAAATTAAAGAAAAATAAGAAGCAGCTACTTTAATTGGAAGTGTTCGTCAGGCTGAACTAATCATGTAAATACTCGAGAGGTGGTGCATCAACAAGTCAAGCGATAGTAATACAATGTTGTGTCTAGACACAGGCATTTTGGTTTGTTTTTTTTCTCCTTTAGCTTTTTGAGGGGGTGGGGGTTGGTTGGACAGACATTTAATAATTTATGGCTGTTTTTCCATTGTCCCGAGGTGCTGAGTTTCAGGACTGGCGTACGAGCAGTGCCATAATTCTTTCTGTACATGTCTTATCTTCAGGTTTTATTATGTTAGGGAACTGTGTGAAAACACCTTGCTGTTAAAATCACATAGCCGTGACTCACTCCCATGTTGTCCACACTGCTGAAACCGTGTTTGCGAAATCTGTCATAATTTGCTAATGGTACAAACTTTTCCACGTGTACTCAGTTTCCTCAGAGTTGCCTTCTCTTTTGGCTTTTTTGAGGCGTAACAGAGCTGCTCGTGGCCATCCTCTTCCCGCTGACCCGTCTAGACAGGAGGCCATTTTGTTTCTCTTGGTACGTGTCAAGTTATCTTCCATTTTTTGCACTTCACGGTTTTTCTCTGTGTGTACACTGTGACATGGCGGCCCTTGCATGTTCACTGGAGCATAAAATTCTGTCGTTACAGACAGCAGGACTCTGGTACAGTACCTGGTGCTTGACAGCCTGTCACACTGTCTCTGCATTGATGACAGTGCTTTTTTTGCCAGTCGCCGGTTTTTGGCATCTCACCACGCCCCCCCCACCCCCACCCCACCCCAAGGAAAACTGTCAGATGAGGAGTTTCGTAAGGTGAGACTTGCAAACTCCCACCATCCCCGGGATTGTGTCACATCCCCGGAGACTTTTGTTTTCAAACTGTGGGGGCGGCGCCTCCCGGGGCTCTCGCACTGCAGTTGCTCCAGAAACAGCCCTGCAAGTGAGTCAGTCGGTCAGGGGGATTCACCAGCACCCTGTCATGCCACAGCTTCCAATTACTTGTCTTTCACCCATCCTACCATCCTCTCATGAAGCTTTGTTTTACCAGCACCATTCCCTGAGACATATCTCAGCTACACCAAACCTGTCAGTGGAAGGTCTTTTAGGAGCCCCCTTTGCCCTTCCTATTTCTCTCTCGTTTCTTTCCTCCCCCTTTGTCTTATTCCCAGAATCCTCCCCTCTTCCTACACTGCCTGTGTGTCATTCTTCTTTTCTAATGAGAGGCAGGGATCAACACGGCGGACCCCTGGAGTTAGATAGAGCTACCTGTTGTGCTTCCACATTTCCTCCACCCTCGCTGGCTCTCTCTCTCCTTTCCTCTCACACTCTCTCTGTCTCTCTCGCTCTCTTTCCCTAAACACCAGAGCTGTCGACTCCTGGCAGTTTGATTCTAAACTGTTCCCCAGT
Organism: Xiphias gladius; assembly: GCF_016859285.1. Classification (NCBI taxonomy): domain Eukaryota; kingdom Metazoa; phylum Chordata; class Actinopteri; order Istiophoriformes; family Xiphiidae; genus Xiphias; species Xiphias gladius. Next base: position 10,010,955 of record NC_053411.1, read on the forward strand.
GTCGGGAGTAGCTGCCATGACTGAGAATAAAACGAGTGAAATGTAGAGTTTGTAGTGAACAATGTGAGGATTGGCTTCCTATCTCCATGGTGTGTGGAAGGCCAGAGTATTCTTTTTTTTATTCCGTCAGTCAGTCAGGAGGGATTCTTCGTATCTTTTCTTGATCTTTGTGAAAGAAATAGTTCAACATTTTGGGAAATACACCCTATTTGCTTTTCTTCCAAAAGTAAGTTGAGAAGCTGGATATCCATCTCATGTCTGTGTGTTAAGTACAGCGCTGGAGCCAGGCGTGTTTGGGATAAAGACTGAAAGCCCCTCCAAACCCCTCCAAAGATCTCTTATTTAAATGATGTATATCTTGTTTATTTAACCCAAAAATAAACAGTAATGTAAAAATGCCCATTTGTGACTTTAAGGGGAGTTTTGAATGTGTCAGTCCTCTGTTGAGGCTCCCCAGTTGTTGTGTTAATTTAGTCCCAGATTCCTTCCTGTTGTCCCTCCTCAAATCCCTCGGTTCTTAAAGCATCAGGCCCAGATTTGTGTTGTCTGTCTGAGCTTAGTTGTCTCCAGCCTCTCAGTGTAACTTCCACTGTACTGACTTTTTCTTCTTTCCTTGAACCTGAATCAAACGATAAGGTTTTTTTAGTTTTTTTTTTTTTTTTTTTCTCCGAGTTGAAGTAGGCTATATTAAACTCAATTTGCGTTTCTCGACGAATATGTTGATTCCTTTCAGTATATTAGGAGGATTAACAAATGCACGCTGGGTTTTGTGTTGAAGCCATTTCTCGATTAGCAACATGCTTATTTGTCTAGCCAGAAAAAGGTTGCCAGATATAAGGCTAACTGCACAGACGTACACTTGTGTTTAGCCAGAAATAGCTCCAACACGTACCCTTGAAGTGGCAAAAGCTTTAGAGGTGTTGGTAGGCTTTTTTTGTTTGTTTTTTTTTTACTTTGGACAGAGCCAAGGTAGTTGTTTCTCCTGCTGCCAGTCTTAATGCTAAGATAGCCTAAACACGTTCTGTACTTGGATGCACAGGCACGAGACTGGTATCAATCTGCTCATCTCACTCTCAGAAACAAAGCAAATAATTGTGTTTCCCAAAACCGTTAAACTGTTTCTTTAAGTGTAGGCAGGATAAAAAAAATTAAAAAAAAAATGCATTCCAGTTACATTGTTAATCACAAATTAAAAGAAAACTAAGTTGCAAATTAGCTGCAAAACTTTGGTGTTGTGTAAAATGTATCAGTTGGATCTGGCTTGTGTTAAATTCAGAAATGTTAGCGCTACAGTGAGATTTCCTAAAGTAGCATGAAACGCAAAGAAACTGTAGGATTCAACTCCCACCTCCGCTGTCTCAACACTTATTCACTCACACATCATTGAGATTGAGAAATCACTCCGCAAACTGCTGCACTCGTGCCAGTTTGCTCTTAACAGAAGTCACCAAACTATAGCCAAGAAAAAGAGAGAGAAAGCCTAACTTGCTTTTTTCTTGACATGTTCAGCGGAAAAATTATTTAAATGGGTTTTTAGCCTTACCAGCAGTTACCATGGCAGCCATAAAATGAGTGACAGCAAGAGCTTTTGAGCAGCCTCTGGTGCGGTGCACTGTTTCAGGCTGGATATTTCCAGTATTAATGTAGACCTACATCAGGTCAAGTCAGATTATCTTTACTATTTGAACTGTGACACGTAATCAGCTAAACCTTAATCGTCTTTAAAATACCATATAATAAGCACATGTTATTGTATTCATTGTAAGAATTTTAAATAAGATGGCAGAGGTGTAAATGGCGGCACAAATGCACATCTTAATGTTTTACCAACTTGCTTTCAGTGGTGACCTTGGTAACTTTTTCTCATTTTCCTTCTTGTCAGTGAGATATTGTCTCAAAGAGTTGTTTTCACTCAACCTAAATGCTTCTAATTTGATTTCTAAATAAACAAAATAAGAGCTGTGACATTTAATTACACTCATGAAATTGGTTTTTATTCAAAGTGAAATGCCACTTTGTCCTTCATGGTAACGGATTTATTTATTCTTCACTTTTCTCTTGCTTTGCTGCATGTTGTAATTTACACTATGCAGCAAAACACAAAATGGAGAAACAGAGAAAAGAGGAAGAAGAGACAGTGAGAAAGAAAAAGACAGACACTGACTTCTCAAGCTCTCACTGTTCAGCTCACACACCACTGTCAAGTAGGTCAATGCAGCAGGCTTGACTGATTTCTCTTCTGTAGTGTTTTTGTTCAGGCTCTTGCTGAGTAGGTGCCAGGGCAGATTCACCTGTCTCATAAAGCTTACACAAATGCAGAGTGAACTGCGTGTCTGATCTTGCGTGGAGAGACCTCTGTGGGCTTTCTTTGGCCAAAGCAATATATTATTCATTCACCTAAACACGCAAAAGAATCACCAAATCACTTTGAACACCAAAAACGTTAATCACTGTAATGAAGTTCATCTAAAGTTCATCAAATGCCGTAGGACATACGATGATCTTTAAGCTTGGATGCTTTTTTTAGGGACAGAGAATCTCCATGGGGACCAGCTGAGCCCTTGTTATTGAAGTCATCTTCCTTCACAGTTCTAAATTTTGGAAAATGTTGAGCATAATGACCCTCCACTTCACTGGCCTTCTTCCTGCTTAAAAAAGACCACATCTGGCTCATAATAGACCTCATTAGACTTGTATTGAATAAGTTCTTAGCCGGCTTAACTTAGCCTCACTGTTAGCTGCTTTTTTGCCTCTGTGTATGTTCCATTAGAGAATTAAAGATTACTTGCCAAATTTCTCCAGTTTAAGGCATTGATTAATAACAGTGAAAATCACTGGTGAATCCAGAAGATTAATGTTGTGACATTTGCCCCCTTTGGAAAGCTATTGATTTAGATTTGCTCAAAAATGCCTGTCTGCTCTTCCCAGGAGGGAAGAGGCTTTACAAAGCACAAACTATGAGCCAGCCAGCTCCGAAGTGCATTTTGTGAGGCAAAGCTTAAAATATGAGCCTTGTGAATTAAGATTCACTTGATTGGGCAACAAGTGGTTGAGCCAAAGAGGTTACCAATGGCAACAAAGGATCAAATACTAAGTTACATGAGAAAATTTGTATTCAAATCAGGCATTAGAAAGGCACAAAAACAATAGCCTCAGTAACCTTTTTGATATCAAGGGACTCTTCCTAATTTTAAAATGAGGATACTGTCTAGTTTCCATAACATTTCTATTTCTAGAATCACGTCTGTCCCCCTCTCTGGCTTCATCTTATGTTGTCTCCTGCTGCCCACGAACCGTACGCAGCATACATTAGCACAGGCAAAGAGGAAGACAATTGTCTTTTTGTGGTTGTCACATTTTTACTGTTCAATCTCAGTCTCAGTCACAACAAATCAGAGTGACTGAAGCATTTCGTCTGTTTCGACAGGGGGTTCTTCATTATTTTGTGCACCACTGGGAGGTAGTCTTCCAAACACAGGATTATGCCCATTGTGATCTGCTTAAGCACACCGTATTAGCCATATTCTCATGAAATCGCATGAAAGCCACTTTGAAACGTAGGATGCTTCTGATATGCCTGTGTCAGGGGAACAGGAGCCATATCTGGGAGCGCGTGATCTCAGATTCAATTATGGTTCCATTTTAAATGAGATATCTTTGCTGTAAAAATCCCAGATTGTAGTGCTTTGAAATGGAAAGGGAGTAATTCACTAGACCTATGTGTGATCTGCAAAAAAGAGTTGTATCAAACGGATTTGCGATGCCAGTCTCTGTAGAATATTCATCCTTTTTTTTCCACTGCAAGTGCAGGTATATTTAACATTGCACAAGAATGGGGGAAAGATATGAGAGCGTCTGAGACTATGTCGACATAAAATTGCACATATACAACGGTTCAAAGTGTTTAATCAGAGCTGAAGCTTGTATTTGGAGACCTTGGCACTGGGCTCAGCATGACCTACACTCACTGGGTGGTTAAGATTCTCACAAATATCTTCTTGATTCATCGTCTATGATTTTCACCATTTCCTTATTTCAGTACTTGAATAAAATTCTGCAATGACAACAACTTCTTTCTCCTCCGGCTCTGAGTTACCTGTTAATTTCAAGTGGATGTCTACAGGGCCCAACATCGCAAACCTGTTGAACTCAATCAGTGGATTTAAGATGGACCACTGGTTGCAGGTCACATAATCTATGTTGCTGGAACGTTTGTCTTTGTGATTGAACTGTCCCCTGGGTCGGCGTTAATTGAACTACCTGTAATCACACACAGACCCATATGATCAGTGTCTGCAGCCCTGGAAGAGGTGGCTGAGATTATCCTCTCACCTGCATCTTCCATTTTGAGACAGAAATCGAAATAGATTTTTGTCATTTTCTTTCACATTCTGCCAGACACCCAAAGATCTATGACTCGCCAAGTCCTTCACAGACACGTGAAATATGATGAATCCCTGAAACTTTTTGACAAGTTTTCAGTAAGCGTGTCAAGGTCATTTATGCATGCTAGTATTATGGCTCAAGGGGTGGCCATGTCAGTCCACCACTGTTGTCTTGACTGAGATATCTCAACAAATGTACGGAGTGAAATCTGTACAGACATCTATGTTCCCTGCAGGATGAATTTTAACAGAGTTGATCATCAGGTCAAAACTTAACCGTGTCCAAAACTTTGGTTTGTGACCAAAATACCAGCAAAACAAACTTTCTCATCAGCCTCGGCTGTGCTCTGCATTTGTTGCTAATTAGCAAATGTTAGCATGCTAACATGCTGAGATAAATTGGTGACAAAGGTACAGCAATATACCTGTTAAACATCAGCATGTTAGAGTAGTGATTGTGGGCATGTTAGCTTACTTATCTCTGTTTTAAAATGCTACACTTACTTGACTGCTGGACTATTTTTGCTGTTTTTGTTTTTTCCCCCCAAACATCCAGTGTATTAACTGTACAGATATTAGCTGTTTAGCTACCTAACTCACCAGGAATTCCATTTTTTGCTGTTATTTTTGTTCTACTGCTTCTCTAATTTTTGCTGTTGTCTCCGTACATTTATGCCATGAAGACATACAGCCTCTGGATGAGAGCCAATTTTTTCACTCAACTCGATACATTTTCAACTGGCGCGGATCTGTCTTTGCATTAATTTGTGTCTCCCAGGGTAAATTCGGGTCTGTTTACACTGACTTCACATGCAGTCAGGCCACCTCTAAAATTTGCTTTGTGTTTGGTCTTGGCATATCTTAAGCATTTTTCAATAAATTAATAGAGCTGAGAAAAGCTTTGCCCTTGCATCTCTCTCACTTCCTTTGAGTTCAACATCTGCTGAAAAAGATATCTTTACCTGCTAATCTTTCCCGGCTGAGAATGAAGGAATGTAAGCATGCAGGCTATTCTCTACAAAACCTCGGACCAAAGTAGTTCTAAATGAATGAGCAAGCCCTGTTTGCCCTCTGTGGTTGCTTTTCCAATCACATCCCAATAAATCCCTTTGCAATAATGAATAAGATACATGCTCAATTCATCTTCTTAGTAGAGCCGGGCTGTCTAAGTCGTACAAATATTTCTTTGGGTGGAGGCAATTAACTGTAGTGATGCACTAACGTGACACCTCAGAGCTGAATCACACCTCAGATGGTGAACCAAAATAGGATCCAACATATTTCTCTTTAGTTAAATTCATTAGGGCGGAGAAGCCATTATCTCAGCAAACTGCCTTGGCTGAATAATTAATCATCCCATCACTTGTTTGTTTGACCTGAATGTATCAACATTTTTCCCTCACACTTCACCTCCTAATGAAATCATTTCTTTAATTTGAGAAAAAAAATATTGGCTCTTCATGGTGCAAAGTCCTGGCTGAGTCTTGATTTGGCTAATGCATAATAAATTGCAATTATCTGGCCATTTTGCAATTCAAGGTCAGGAACACCTTGAGATACAGTATAACAAGAGGCCTTTTGGATTTCACAGATATGACCGCATAGTTCTTCTTCTAGGACAAAAACATCTTGATTACTGGCTTGAACATTGTAAAAGTCATATTTCAGTATCTTTGTCCAGCCCAGGGCCAGCTGTGTCAAGCTCCAAGTGGAAGACATTTTACTTAAACATAAACATCATACCCTTATTCTAGGAGGACAACTTTAATTCCTAGAGAGGAACATACTGTAAGTTCACATGAAGCATTTTTCGCTGCTGTGATGTGGTCGTGTCACCGGTGGAGCGAGTATTCAGACCTTTTACTCAAGTAAAAGTAGCGATACCACGCCATAATAATACTCAATTACAATTTAAAGTCCTGAATTGAAAAATTTGCTTAAGTAAAGGTATGTAAGTAGCAATATGTACTTAAAGTATCAAAAATGAAAGTACTCAGATTAGAAAAATGGCCACTGTGACTGTTATGCTATTATATATTGTAGTATTAGATTATTATTCTTATTGACACATTCATTTGTTTTAGTTGGTTGAGATGGAGCTACTGAAGGGCTGCAGCTGATGATTATTGTCATTGTCAATTAATCTGCTAGTTATTTTCTCGCTAAATCAAGGAACTGTTTGATCTGTAAACTGTCAGAAAATAGTGGGAAATGCCCATCACATTTTTGTTTGTTTTTGAAAAGCTGACATTTTGGAGGTAAGGCGTAAGGCTTTCACATGCCAACGGGCAAAACAACGGAGAAGGTGGAAATGGATTTTGGCTGACAGTAACCGCAACTAATCATACATGTACCTGAAGTACAATGAGGTTTTCATGCTTTTCTTACTGCAATTGATTAGTGGTGGAAATGATTCAAGGACCGACTGTGCAGTATGGGGCTGGTAAACAGTTTCAAAAGCACAGATTGTACCGTAAATTGACCTGTGCCTTTGTTAGCCAGGTTGACAGCTGCAAATAATTAGCATTTTAAAAGACTGGGCCATTCAGTAGAAAAAGAATCATTTAAGGAGCTTAAAGAAATGCACTTATCTGGAAGAAACCAGCTCATGACTAACTTTCCAATGGTCACAGTTTGACCCCTGTGTTTTCAGTGTTGAGCACACTATGATGCTCTTGATGAAGCAACACAAGCCTGTCTCGTCAATTAAGACAGAATGTGCTAAAGCGTTGCTGCTGTAATGGCATTATAATGACCATGCACTACAGAAAACTAAATAAGTACCGGGGACACAGGGACAGAACTGCTGGTAATCAAAGAGCTTATTTTCTCAAAAGTCAGTGTATTTCTCGTGTAGTCTCACACCAGAGGCTGAAGACAGAGACAATTGGCTTTCAATCAGACAAGAGCTCCGAAACTCCCTCTTCTTTGAAGACATTTGGATTTAAAAGGGAGCTAAAGATCAAATTGCACTTAAGAGACAAAGTGTGAGCAGTCTAGAGCTGCTGTTTAATGGTGCCCTTTGTTTGTTTTCTGGGAAATTCACTTTCTAATCTCCTGGACTCTGTGAAGGCTTGCCAGGGAGTGGTGCCACATAAAACCCCTTGATTTCTTATTTTATCTGTGGACAACCAAATCGATCGTCGTCTCCCCTGCACCTGCTCCCCCCACCCGCCACCCGCCCCCACCCCTCCCCTGCACCCCCAAAGAGATAGGCCCACGCTGTCTATCCTGCTCTCCAATAAGACTATTTAGACCAGGCTATCTCAGGAGGAGAATGAGGCACTGGGTGGTCAAGCGCTCCTCGGTGTCTCCCAGAGACAAGTGTGTGTAAAAAAAAAACAAAACTAAAAAAAAACATTGAAATTTCCCAGGATCTTGACACATCTAATTGAGATTTCATGCCCTATTTTCTCAGAGATCCGAAACCTCGCTCTGTTCTACTGCAAGCAGTATTTCCCCAAGGATCGAGATGAAAGAAATTGTTTTCAGGTTTTATTTGGTTTTGTTGCTTTAAGGGTTTTTTTTTTTTTTTTTTTATCATGCTAGAGCAGCTTTTCAATAAAAGTGCCTTTTTTTTTTGTTCAGTAGACAAAGTGACTGCGGTTGATTTGGTTTATCTGAAAGGTAGTGAAAAAATGAATTCCAATAAACTTTCTGTTTCTTTTATCATAATAATTCATTTGACTGCATGCATAGATTTGTCATGATTGCTGCAAAAAAAAGAAAAAACTGCAATAGTTTTCGCAGCTGCTCTCATACTCGTTCCTCTTTATTCATGTGACCATCACAGAATACTTTCGGCTGTTCTTCGCCTGCCAATCGAATGTTTGACAAAGGATTTTTTTTTTTTAAATGGTAATGCTTCTTTCAGTCTCCTTGACCTTGAATATTCAATCTGTTATACTGTAAAAAAAAAAAATTCTTTTGTCTAGGTTTTCCAAGGTCTCCAAGATATGGAAAAAATCCTGATGTACCCTATTTTTGGCACACATTTTGGCAAAGGGCTGTATAAAACAATTAAATACACAAGAATAATTCATTTTAAATAAAGTCCATTCGTCCCATATCACATAGCCCATTTCAGTTTGTCTAGCTGTATTGTGTGCTACTATGTCACACTGTAATTTTTGTCTCTGTGATCCCCTTGCTCCTGCAGTGACCTCACCCAGTCTTGCATTACATAGCCCTAACAGTCACAGTGGGAGCACTCGCTTCCCAGCAGGACCCATATTAGATGGTCTACGATCAGTGACATCATGCACAAGCATCAACCTCAAATACCATGGGGAAATATACATCTCAGCCGCCCCCAAGGCTTTTTTTTTTATTTGTTTCTTTCTGGTGTGAGGCAGGTGACATGACAGCGAGACATTAGCAGTGCAAGAGCAAAGACATTAAGTGATTTTGTTCTTCGAGGTTTGAGATCTTATGTACTTTCTGTTTGTTCTTTTGTTTTGTTTTTTCTCATGCGTCCCATCTTCAGTGCTTGCATAAAAAGTATCGAGGAAAAACTACCAAGTTACCTAGAGTGAAACATTTTATATTCAAGAAGGCTGAAGTACAATAAAAGAAGAGAAGATAAATATGTAAACAATTTATTTTATTTTCTGTAGATTACATACACTACTTTTCTCAGTGCTACTAGTAGTTTGTAGAATACAAGTGCTTATAATACTGAGTGCTTCTATTATATAAGATACAGTATGTACTTTGATGGTCCAAATTTCAAATCCAGGATCTTCTCTGCCTAGAATAAATGTGGAACAAAACCCAAGTGAACTTTTAAGGATACAGTAGGCTCACAGTTTTTCAAGTCTGTCTTAAACCAAGAGTCAGGCGCCCATATGAACATCGGAACGGGTTTTTCTTGCTGTTAGTATTCCTCCTGTGTATACTGTCCATTAAAAGATCCTTTTATAATGCGCTTCCAATGTAAATGACGGGGGACAAAATCCACAGTTCTTATTCAGCACAAAATGCTCTCAGAAGTTCGTCTGAGGCATCACAATAAAGCGGATGTCTTCCAATGTTCCAATGTTACTTTTTCCTACTAGAGTCCCTGTTTCTGATTCCACACACCGTGTTTTCTCGTTGAATCTACTAAGAAGACTGGAAGATATCATTTGATATCTTCCAGTCTTTTTAGTAGTCTTTGCATTTGTTTGACGCCGACCTGTAAAGCCTCATATTAACTTCAGATTTACTCTGGAATACATTTGTACACAGAACAAGACTGTAATTTGTCCCCAGTCACTTACGCTGGGAGCATGTTAGAAAGAACGGGGGCAATGATTACAGCAAGCAAATTCTGTATTGATGCTCACATGTTCACCCAATTACTGTTTCAAGAAAGACTTTTAAAAAAATTGCGAACCTATCCTTTAACCATGTATCAGACCAGATATGCGTATACTGGCCCGACTCTTAATAGCAATCCTGTGACACCCCTGGATTAATTTGAGCCCGAATCCTTTCTCTGCGATGCATTAAAACGGAGGGTGGCTGTTTTTTTCACATGCACTCCAAAAAGTTCTCAGCTTTTCATACAACGTGATGAAAGTTTCGCCGACGCCTGTGAGCGCGCACCGTTTTCGCTGAAAGCTGGAAATCACAGAGATAATCCTGTGGCTCGTGATTTCACTCGAATGTAACATCAAAAGCTGCTTCCCATACATTACTACATTTCAGTAGTTTAGATGTTAGTTTATCTGCAGCACCAAGACCGAGTTTGTGTCTTAGAATTTACAACAGCAGTTAAAAAGGGTGCTAGTCTATTCAATCTTAATATGAATTTAAAAAGTTGTCTTAAACAGCAGTTGTTATGCTAAGAAATAATTGAACAAAGATGTAGTGTGTCCCCTAAGAGAACCCTTGACAAAATTCTAGACATGCCAGTTCATAAAAATCTGTACTATCCTGTTTAACACTCTGCCTCTGCTTCCTTCTGATCACAGCAATCTTTGGGCTAAAAGTGGCAAAGACACATTCAAAAGAGATAAATTTACAGCAGTTTGGCTTGTTACCTTCTTTTGCAGCCTTTCAGGAAGCTCATCTCGACGTATTTTTGTCCAGTCCCAGCAGGGAGCATTAATGATCACCGCCGTGCAACACTGAGGCCATTGTCACACAAGTGACTCCGGCACAGGGAACATTAATGTCTCAAAGGAACCACTATTGACATCCCAGTCTCTTTGCCCGCATCTATTGGAGAGACAGAACGCCTGTGTGTGTGATAAAATGCAGGCTTGTCATCCTGGCAGGTTGCCCGTAAGCGTGTAAGCGAAGGGCGCGGAGGTCAAGAGCACTCACCCTTGACATTTAATAGCAGGAGGTCGGGCCCACTGGATCAATCACACAGATTATCAATGGGCAGAGAGGAGGCGAGAGGATCCAAATGGAGAGGGGATTAAAGTGGGAGTAATTTTATGAATTCCACCTTGGAGATGCTGTTTGGTCTTCTTTGTTTGTTGTTGTTGCTGCTCTGCTTTTTGCTACATCAGTGTGGTCATCTGGTCATCTGTAAAAAGAAAGCATTAACTTTCATTAATAAAAATGCATTTTTCATCACCGACCTTAAGGTAACACATGAGTGGGGTTTCGAGTCATTAATTTTCATTCCCTGTTTGTTGTAGGCTGCCTTGGATTAATTATGGTCTTTTTTTCCCTTTGAAGTGCGCTGTGTTGGAGAAATATTGTGATCTTTTAGTTAAGGAAAAGGAGAGGTACCACAGTTTGAAAATACTCCATTACAAGAAAAAGTCCTGCATTCAACATTTAAGTACAGCATTTAAAACAGCATTTTAATATTCATCTGGCCGAACTGGAGCTACTGTCAAATACTGTATACCGTTGGATACTCTAATCTATAGCAGTGCATCTTACTTTATAAGGTGATCGCATGTTTTATGTGTAAAATTTCATTCTGAAAAGTAACTCCAGCCCCAAGATAAAGGTAATGAAATACTTGAGTTAATATACATAACTAAAACACTCGGTTAATTCGGGTTTCACATGTCAGATTAGCTCACCAGAGGCACCTGTGATATGTGACATGGGATATTTTGTGATTGATGAGTCACTCCGGAATAAAAGAGCGCCCCCTGCTGTGCCCACGGTAATCACTGACCCGGTGCAAGTTGAAGGGAGATTCCCAACCTCTACCGTCCAAATGGTTTGAGACCTCGGTGCTCCTCAGCGCAAAGATGGACTAAGCCAATGACCCCGGCGTTGACCTGCGTTCCCTCCGAGCGGGTGTACATATTACAGGTGTTCATATTCGTGGCCCTGAAATATCGATGGCTATCTGATCCCAAGTCAGGTTTTGATGCTAATGCTTTTGTCCATAGCAGATCATATGTACTTAATTTCTGCTTCAAGAAAAGTCTTTTTTTGCTAGTAATGTTCCCATATCGGTTTTGTTTATTTCATCGTGAGGGAACATATAATAAGGTGAATGTCTAAATGTTTGGAGGTTCAATTTATTTATTTGTTTTCTTCCTCCAGAGGTATTCCTTTAAGGCCACACCCCTCAGACAGCCCATTATGGGTGTAGTCAGGAAGCTGTTTGCCACACCCTCAGGGCGCAGGTGAGTATTAGAACAGGAAGTTCGTTTGACGTGAGCAACAGAGAATGAATCAAACTTACACGGCAGAGGCTGCTGCTGTACTGAAGGCAATCCCCGCTGTTAGTGAAACAGTGGAGAGAAAATGAAATACATGCGTAGGTGCTAAAAGCTGCTGGTTGAACAGTTTATCCAGAGAGGGGACTTGCAAGGTGCTAAGCATGCTATAGTCAATTCGACAGGAAAAGGACAAGGAGAAGAAAAAAGGAAGAGGCAGAAGCAGAGGGGGAAGAAGAGGACAGTTAACAGTTGTTTGTTAGCTGGTTCATCACTGTGAAGATTATTCCGGCCTCCTGGGTCTGCCAAATCACTTTTTATTTGATTAATGTGTGACCAGTTCATAAGATGCATTCCAACTGTAAAACGATTTGCTCTACTTAATCTTTTTTTTTCCCCACCAGCTAGAAGGTTTCTTCTAACAAAGTCAAATGTGTCCATTCTCCCCCACTGTGCTGGGCTTCTTTGTCTCCTTGGTGGAATCAAAATGGTTGTTTTTTTTTTTTCCTTATTGCTCCCTGGGTACGGTGCGGCTGGCCAGCAGCATGCTGTGAGGGCCTGACAGGAAAGATGGTGCCGGACCAAAACTCCGGGAGTCTGGTAAGATTTTCCAATGATTGTTGCCTTGGCTGCCACGCAGTGAAATCTCCTGAGTGGCATAATATTTAACACACCAGTGCTAAGAGAGTTTTTGTATTCGCCCCAACCCCCTAAATTATTGACTGCTAGACTGCGATAATGTTTCTGGGTGTTTAATTTAATGTAGCTCTGACTTTAAGAGGGGGGCCAAGGCGTACCTGAAGTGGAAGAGTTTGTTGATATGACAGGAAAGATTAGCTTAGCAGCCCCTTTTATTAGGTGTTAATTTGCTGCCTCCATATTTTTCCTGTCCAATTCTAATACTGGAAACAAGTCACACAGAAGTACAGGTTCCCCTTACACTTCCTAGATTTATCCTGATATACTGACCCTTCCTTGTGTCTGATCTTTTAAATATAATCTCCCTAGCGATTAAGCCCTCCTGACATTCTTTTGAGACACACTTTCACAAATCATAATTAAAAACAGGGGCAATAGGTCCGTGTTCTTTCATTTTAAGAATTCTTATATGCTATCTAAATGCTAATGATTGAATTGACATTTGTGGGCATGACTAACTTCCCCAAAGCAAGAAACCAAGCAGGGAGACTTAAACGTCTACTGTCAAGATGTAAAGGCTGGAAATACCTTTTTAGAAGATTGATAAAGTTGATTTTTTTTTTTTTTTATCTTATAATGTTTGACTTTTATCATGCAAATTTTGACCAGAAAATTGAACCAACATTAAATGAAAAATCTTACATATTTTCAGTCAAGCTTCAAGCTGTGTCCCAACATTACAGCTCAGTGACACACTTTGTTCCTGATAACGTGTATGTTCAGTGACACATGCTGCACATACTTAGATAGATTCTTCACTCATGTTAATAGTGCAATATGTTAACAAATTCCAGTTCAAGAAACTGATGCACTTTATTGTTTTGTACTAACAGGAAATGATGCATGGTGTGCGCCAGCAGACTTCATTCAGCTGTGACTGCAGAATGCTTGCACCAGATTTAAGTTTGAAAACATCACAAATGGAATAATCAGCATTCCCAAGTACTTATTGTTAATTTTTGTTGCTGTTGTTCAGTTGTTCCAGCTGTTGTCAAAGCTGAGATTTGTTTTGTTTTGTTTCTCCTGTTTTCCATCTGTGAGACGCTTCTTTTGTTTTTTGAAGAACTTCAGTTAGTACTTTTAGATAATCCATCACCTGGATGACTGAGAATCTTACTAGAAAAGTAGCGCATCCATTTTTTTAAATTTTTTTTTTTAATAATAATGGAATGAACAACGCACAGTAGTAGTAGCCTGTAGAGAATGCAAGAACTGTAGGGTGAGGCTAAAGCTTCATGAAATTCAGTGGTATTTTGTTAAATGTTTGACTTCCTGATCTCCATTTTTTTTAAATATGTTGTTTGAGAGCTGTGCATGCTATAGACAATGACTTAGTGGCACTGAAAGTGGAAACATTTTATTCATGAAAAAATCATAGAAAGCTTGCATATTGTTCTAGATGAATGGATATGACTACTCAAAAAACATTGTTTCATCTTCAAATAAATGCACCAAAGTACATTTAAAAACTGTGCACATTGACATCTTGTATACGTTTTGTTTTCAGACCACCTAGATGGTATGCAAATGGTCCAACACTTTTTTGACTAGAGTATGATGCAACACACCCTATGGAATTACTCACCTTACCTCCAGTAACGAATTGAGTCCACTATAATGTCGGTGACTTTAAATGAGCGCTCAGTTATGCCTTTTCATTGCTTCCTATTTGCTGCGGTCGGGCCTAAGGTTAACATGGACTATTTATTAAGTTTCTCCAGCAAACTCTTTTTAAAATGAAAATATGGATTATAATAATATTAGAAATCCAGGGAGAGTTTTCTTTTTCTTTTTTTTTTAAATTCTATTTCATTTTGTGTATCCTTAGGGATCCCACTGTACAATTTTTTTTTTTTTTCCCCTGTATCTATGAGTTGAGACTACTTTTAGTAGAATAGTATCACTTCAGGTTTGCCATCATTTGTACAAAATCTAAAATATGATTGAATGTATGTTACAGCACAATGGATGACACAGATTTTGCATGCGTGACTTTTGACACCATTCCTTCAATGCTTCTATGCTCTCTGTGTGTGTATATTCCCCTTCCAGTGAATGAAGTGTGTTAGTTGTGTTGTGTACGCAGCGGAAGGGATTTGAAGAGGTTTGCATTCAAACCATTTAACAGCATGTCATTAGTCCTGCCAGTTGCTTTAATTACTGAGGAAAGCATGCGTCTGAACATACATGTACAGTAAATATGCATTTACTGGACAATGTATGAGATGTCATTGCATGGAAGGATTTTCACTAATAAAGTCCTATTTTTTGCAGAGGGTTTTCTGCAGTGAGCTTATGAGCATACAGCCTTTTGCCAGTGCTACTGTACGGTCCTACACATTGAAACGCGCTTTTCTGCTGGAAAGCATCCATCTCCCTTTCACCTGCATCCGTGCAAGCCTAACTGTTGCTCCACCCTCCGAAAGTCGACAAAAGATGTGCCTGGGATGAGTCTGCCGCCACTCCTGGTGTACAGCGTGCCTCGTGCTGGCGCTGCTGCGATGCCACTACAAGTGGGGGCTTAGGGGAAAGTGTTTCCTACTGTTCAAAATACACCAAGGGAGCCCCAGATCGGCGTCCACCTGTTATTTCTAGCCTGCAGGTCGAGTATCGAGGGCTGACCATTGACCGTGAGTCTCGGGGGGCCAGACGGCGAGGAGCACGTCGGCTGCTCCGCGGCCGCCGTGCGCTGTCCGTGGTGCTGAAGCCTGCTGAACGCACGGATTATTCTGCGCCGACACAAACCGGTTTGCAGCAAAAAACAAACAAACAAACAAACAATCAAAAAAAAAACTGGCGCTGATTTCAGTCACCTCATTCCGATCAAGCGCTGATATGAGGGTGCTGAAATGGCGCAGACGCCGAGAGGGGGCATGATGTGGCGAAAAGACGCGGCTGACGACGAGTGCCGTCGGCCCATCAGGAGAACGTCTCGGAGTTGTTTTATTGCCTGGTGTAAGAGCCGGAGGAGAGCACAAGCTCCACTCGGTGAATGGGGCGATCCCCGACACGTGAAAGCAGCACACAAAGCTAAAATGACTTTAGCAGGGGGGGGGCGGGGGGGTCAGTTGCCCCTTTCTTCGAGGCGGTTGGGGTGGTGGTGGTGGGGCATAAAACACATTTGCGATGGGGGGGGGCAAAAAAAAAAAAAAAAAACCGAATACACTCAAGCCACGATGTTATTCCCGCCTGCTGCCCTGTGTATGTCTCGGCGAGGCAATGTTTGACTTCAAATGCCATATTTAGGAGGAGAAGAAAAAAAAAGGGAAAAAAATGCCCGATCGCTGTTTGAGTGACTGGGGCGCGGACGAATGGCGTCTCGTGGTTTCGGCGAGGCGGCTGAGCCCGACGACCGGCCGCGCGAGAGCCAATGGTGTCGAAGAGCCCCAGTGTGCACGAGCGGTGGATGGAGCTACTCTAGGTATGCTTCCGCGCCCAGCGCGTGTTCGTGTGTAGGTTGAATGGATGAAACGGGGAGAGCGGAGAGGTATAGGCATGCTGTGATACGGCCCTATATATATGCCGGCAGGACTAGCTTCCTTTTAAAGACAACCTCCTCCTCGCACTGGTTTCCACTTAGTGATGTCGCGTATTTGTGTGGCGCACCTGTAAAGAGCGAGACAGGCAGAAGCCGGCTTTTTTTAATTATTTGATTCCTTTTATTTCTTCTGTTCTTTTTTCCTTATGTTTCCATGCATTTGCTGAAAGGAAATACTTTCTGTGTTTTGATTTAATAAATATTTCATTTCCTCATTTTATCTTGTTTGTGTTGGCTTTTATGTTTCCAAGTTTGAACTAAGAGAGCGGAATCCATCATTTCACAAGCTATTGGCCAGGTGTTTCATTCAGAGATTGTTTGCCTAAGGACGTCCATAACTTTCATTTATAGAAACGGTAAGATATTTTTACACATTTGCTCATTCACCTGAAACACATCAGATCGATGTTCAGCCTGTGTCAGTTCTTTGGGGACAGTGTGCAGTGCAGATCATGCATTCACTGTAGTCTCAGGCTGTCTTATTGCATGTGAACGCGGTAGGGAAGTCGCCGTGATGCATTCATGTCTCCGTTGACGGCTGATTTTTTTTTCTCAACTCTGAATTGCGGTGCCTCGGCATATCATAGACTTACGCGACAGGATAAGCGGGCTGTCTCAGCACATGTGCTCCTTTCAAAAATCTCCCAAGGTTTCAGACATGGCCGGGCGCGTTTATTGCGCTAGTGTGTGGAAATATAGGCCTTAGTAGAGTGCTGAAACGTGGGATCCGCATGGTAGTCGCCTATTTTACCGCATCTAAGGTAAAGAAAACGTTACCCTGTTGGAAATATTAGACGAGTGGCTCTGTTTCACATCTTCAGTTTGACATTGGGAGTTGAAATAATAGCTGCAGGAAGCAAACTACCAAAATGTATTTGATTTTATTTTTTTAATCTGAGCTCTTTCATCAATATCAAAACTTGAATTTTATTTAACATCTAAATGTGAAAACATGGCCAAATACAAATGTGATTTAAACTTATTATAAGGACGGGTTCTTAAGTTTAAATGTAATAGAGCCCACTGGGCTGAAATTTCTGTCTAACTCTAAAAGGAGTAATGTTATATAGGTTAAGTACAGCCCGTGTGTTGCGCTTCTTGGAGTTGCTGAATGATATATTCTAAGTTCTGCTATCATAGGCATATTTGTATGCTATTACTGAATTTCCACGCAGGTCTAAATTGTACAGTGTAGACGAGCCTACACTTCCTAGTCGAGAAAAAAATCCACTCTGGATGTGGATCCTAACCTTTTTTTTTTCCAGGCCAAAGACAACTTATCAATAGGCTGTTCCCATCTGGTTAGACTTTGCCTTTCATAGGCTACCTATACTAATTCCAAATACATGTGTCCTGTAGGCACAGAAACAACGGTGGTAAATCTGAAATAGAAACAGCAGTGCTTATGAATCCCTGTCGTAATTGTATTGAATCAAATTAAACTCTCTCTAATTTTGCTGGTTTCCTTTTAATACCCCAGGGGCCCCTTGTGGCACCCAGAGGCAGCTTTCGGGGCCTCTGCTCCAGCAGTTTCGTTGTTGTAGGCTCTGTTTTGTTTTGGTTTTTTTTATTGTTTCCTTTTTTTTTCTTTTTTTTTTTTTTTGCACTGAGTCGTTTCTTGACATAGTACTCAGGGTAGGTAGCATGAAGCCAGGGTACACCTGCAGCAAATCAATTAGTTAATAGTCTATTTCCGGGGTAGAGACAGTATCTTCGCTGATTGGCCGAGGCTCTGATTAGTTTACTTAGGGTGGCGGCGTTCCCGCCACCGCCCCCTATTCTACTGCGCCAAGACTGCGACCAAAAGTTTGATGTCTGCAGACTTTACATCAATAAATACCCGCAACGCCGATTCAACACCTCAAGGTAAGACACCACAAAGGAATAGTCTAAAGATATCAACTGCCAAAATCGACGGTGCCGAAAATGTACATGGCAAAACGGCATTTAAAAAAGTTACGGTAGCTAGCAAGGCCAAACAGACGCTGGCGCAGGAAGCCTCCAAGTCGGACATGTTGCTCCCAGAACTTCGTAGGAAATATTCATGTTTTAACGTGACATAATATTTCCCACATTGGTCTAAAATGAAATTAGCCAAATCAATCGTCACTATAGTAGCAAGCGAAGAGCCAAATGCCGGTGCTAGCTACCACGCAAGACTACTCCCAAATGAAAACTGAGCCCGAAAACCCCGGCTTTGAAACACGCTGCAGGCCACACAACACTGTTTAATTCCCCATGGCTGTGTTTGTCAAACATAGCTTGCTTTTGGCAGTTTTCCCAAACCGCGTTCGGCCAAACGACCACGCCGCTCACTGGTGTAACTTTAAGACTAGCATGGAGTTCCACTTCTAATGGTGGACAAACTTTAAAACGTACTTTAGCAATTTGGCGTTTGCTAAAGAAGAGACATAGTAATTTCGGATTTTTTTGCATGAACCGAGTTTCGGTCGCAGTTGGTCTTGCTGCGCAGGTTACCCGCAGTAGCTCAGGTGTCACTGATTATCCAATTGAACAAGGCAGCTTCACAATGTAGTCCACCTAATTAGAAAACTTACCTAAAGACAGGTTACCCTTTAAACTCCTTGGTTTCAACAGTCACAATGATCTTTTTTTCCAAAATAACAATGGCTTTAATTCAGACCCATTTTTTTATTTAATTTTATTTTATTTTTTAAACATGCGTAGATACATGCATATCTGGAGCAAAGTAGCAGGTGAGCATTTTTTAGTATGATGCCCTACCATATCTGTTGATAATTATTTCCAGTACTTTGCAGAAATCTCCATCAATTCCTTAACTAAAACCACAAAATTAGCAGAATATTTAAGATGTTAATTTATTCTGCTTCCACAAATGGTCATTCTTTGGACAGTGTGTCTGAAGATTTTCATTCAGTACACTGAACCATGTTTTCCAATCTTATTTTTTACATTAGTGACAGTAGTCTTAACATGATATCAACAAGTGATGCCGTTACTCATACTAACTCGTTGTACTGTCCTCTTGTAAATGGTCAAAAAGGATGTTTTTGAGTTAATGCAACTCCCGGTCAATTAACTTCTTATTGTTCATTGTAGCTTTTGCGCCCAAAGGCTTTGAAGACAGTTGTTAAATTATAATCTCTGGTATAAACAAAGGCATAAATTTTGTAGTTGGCAATTTTGTGCTTATGGATGTAGTATGTGGCTTTGAATATTGAGCAGGTGAATATGTTGAAGCCACAGGCGTTGGAGTTATAGTTGGCAGTCTGCGGTGAGTAATCTTCAGTCGGTATGTTGTGAAAAGATTACATGTCGTCCAGCCAACAGCTAAAAGCCTGACCGGTTAATTTACCAGGAGGTTGCCAAAACACAGGACATCTGTGGTCCTGTGGGTACAGGGGGACAGACTAGCAAAAGGAAATGGGGTTGTTTGCTGAGGATTTAAAGGTGTGATACACTTTTACCATAGTATAAGTAATAGTTGATTTATTGTATGTGGTTTCTTCATTTAAAACTTTACGCAAAATCAAGTACTGATTTGACATAAAATGAGAAATGTTTAGGACAGATGAAATACAATATGATTAACAGACCAGAAATGCAGTGTTTGTTGCTGATAATGTAGTTGGTTATGCGGCTTTTTGTCCAATCACCTGAAAAAAATTTTGTACTTACAATGATTAAAATATCACAACACTTAGTGTGCAAAAAAAGACTATTATTTAAATAAATAAAAAACAGTGCAAGAATCAAGTTGCCTTTTACTTGGCTCTTGGTATTTTTGGTTTTAAGAGTGCTGCTACTTAAGTAGTGATGTTACAATTATGCTCTAAATGTCAGTAATGTTCAGAATACAAGAGATTTTAATTCAAATTAAGTAATTGCAGATCTAATCACAAGTTCAGCTTTAGGTAGAGATGGCAACATGTTCCTATTTCTATATATATAATTATATATCTTCTGTTTTTAGGCATTTTTCCTTTTCAGTGTTCATGCAAATTCCTCAATTGCAGCAGCCTCTGTGCTCCTGAGAGGCACAAGAGATAAGAGCGGTTGTCTTTATGTATTATTGAGCCCCCACGTTTGCCTTTCTAAATAAAGGCTGCTGACGGAGTGACTAAAATGCAGGACAGTCAGTGAACTTCCAAAGGCCACATCACTGTGCTCTGTGTAGCAATGTGTGTCGCTGCCCTAACTGGGTTAGTGTACAGTGGGTGGCTTAAGCAAAAAAAGCTATTTTTTATTTCCTTTGTCCTTCTTAAATGCCCATCCCCCTTTCATCTCTTCATGGCCTCCCCCCTCTACAGTTGATCTAGTCTGGTCTCTGTGGATGGCGCACAGGACTGTTTTCATTTGGTCCTTATTGTCTGTTGGCCACAGGGTGGCCTTCCCTCTGCATGTGTCAGTCATTACTGGAGGCCAGCATTGCAGTGTCCCTGAACCCTGTCACTGCATCACAGAGGCTTTCATAGATCATCATGTCCCATGCTCTGTATAGGCGTGATGTAAGTGTTGATTTGTATAGTAAATGTGACGTAGTAATGTTTGGCTCTGTTAGTGTGTAGGTCTATGGTGGTGAGAAGCAGAGGTAGTGTAAATAAGTCTAATGTTGTCTAAACATTCTTTTTAATGTTAAATTGTTGGATTGGATATCCAGAGTAAGCAACTTTGTGATGTCTAAACCCAAATTTAGTTTCTGGGCCTTGACTGCTGAATCGACAAAATCAAAGTAACTTGTTTTTGAGGTTAAGATCTCCAGCTGAAGACAGTGAAAGTAAGTGAGGCACTTGAGAGACTGAAACGTCAAAACCTTAATGATAAACCAATTTCTAAATGAACAATCACAGGAGTCACTTTCTTTTTAATTTTAAACACTGACTTTCCAATTGACATTTGTATACCTGTTGATTGTCTTACATTTCCTGCTACTGTCAGGTATTCTGGAGCACTGGCATAAGTATCTAACATTAAGCCCATCTTTAGCATCACACTGTCAGCCTTCTTTTATATAGCCTGTGCACCTTTTTATATAATGGCAGATAGGCCAGTATCTGAAAAAATTTCTGTTATGTTAAAGAAGGTTTCACTCTCAATCCATTCTTTGGTGGTGTTACTTTTAGAGTTTTCATTATTAGTGAATTGTTAGTCAGTACATTTGACATGGATTACTTAGTATTAAATACTAATCAGGGTACCCCCAAGTTAATACTTACTTGTAACTAATAGTGTTGGTAATTAATTTGATCATAACTCATAACATGGGCTCTAATTTTTGTCCCTTTTTTTTAAAAAATTAAAAGAAAATTGTGATAACAGAGCAGCAAATATGAAGGATATTCTTTTTCATAACCAAAGACTTGTTGATATTTTTTGATTGGCTCTAGAGCAATATCAAGCCTGAAAGAATTTTAAAAAAAAAAAAAAAAGAAATGCCTCTGGTCAAAAGTCAGGTCCGTATTGATGAACATGTGTTGCAGTCTCTCGAGCAGTATAAACTACCCAACAGAATTTGGTTAAGGGCGAACTGTGTAGTGAATATGGTCTTTCTATCAACATGGCTGGATTTTTCCTTTTTCCAAAAGTGCTGGTGAGAAATTGTGCCCTTTCTACTTTGGAGACAGACTGCCAATTATGACTCAGAATTGCGTCACTTCTCAGTATTCTGACATGCTCTGGCTGGCACTAACCAACTATCAACCCTGCCCACTGTAGCTTGGCACCTTCTGGGCAAACTTTATACATTTCTGTTTATTCATTTTTGCTAATCTTTAAATGTTAAACTACAAAGAAAGTTGGCTTGTTAGTAGGAATGGTAGAGCAGAGATGCACTGAGCAGTGTTTTGAGGCTTTGACTGCTGAAGCAACATGACAACTAAAGAAGGGTGTCGTCCTGCCAGCGTGTGATGTAGTAAATAACGTGTAAACATTGTTCCCTTGCTTCCAGTAAATATTAAGATGACTCAAAGAATTCAACAGATAAGATGCAATTGGAGTCAAGGTAATAAATCTTCGAAGTTCAAAAATTCGGTTTTTGAGATACACCAGTTGAAAATCCTACTCCTTTTCTACCAAGAGAAAAATCAGTTCGATGTCCATGGTTGGGTGATGCTTGCACCTAAAAATATAACTTCACTATTGATTAGTTTTACAGTCTTGCACCGCAGGGCTGCCATCACATTACAGCCTTATTTTTTCATCAAGGTAGAGGTGGTCCGGACCTTTTTACAGCGTTGTAGCATTTGCTTTTGTACACTTCAGTGTGTGGGTGTGGGTAGGTAGACAGACAGACAGACAGACAGACAAGTCACATCTATGTTTTCAGTTGGGATATTTTGAACTGTTACTTGTGGGCTTTTAGTTTTCAAGGACAGGCTGTGCATGTCAGTGTGTGCACTCTGGAGTTCTTCACTCTGCAGCTTGTCACGCATACTTGGTCAATTTAATCCTCTGAGGAGCTAGTGGCATAGATTCGTGCCTCCTCACTTTTAAGTGCTCAGTGTCACAAAAGTACATGCTGATGTCAATGTTGGCTTCAGGTTCAAGTTAAAGAAGTTCTGCAGTTAGTCAGATCTGTATATTGGCTTTTTTTCCCCCCTCAATTATTTATGTAGTTACAAATCTTAACTTTATTCTACTGTTTTTCCCCTCATCAAAGGCCTCTGCAACCCATACGTAATCAAATATAACCGGTTTGTGAAACTTCGCTGGCATTGCTCTAAATGTGTGAATTGGTGTGCTCATACTAGTAAGGGGGAAAAACTGAAAACCACATCAACATATAGGCTAACATTTGTAGATTCCCATTGTATATTAGTGTTAACGGAGTTTAATGTATTTAACTTTTTGCTTCCCTTCCTAATAAATCTCAAATCTGTCAAATGGACTGAAACTATTTTTAAAAAACAATACTTGCAATTATGGCAATCATATGTTTCTTAACCAGAGTAGATTTCTTGACGGCCTTTACTCAAGCTGCTGTTAATTGAAATTGAAATGGCAGTCTAAGTATTCTCAAGTGGCAGTGGTGAATTAAATACATCATTTGGATTGATTTAATTTAGAGCTTAAGGAATTTAATATTCTTGGTTCTAAGCTATCTTTGTCAAAAACTTCTGTCCTCAGGTATTAGTGCCCAGAGCCCAACGTGTGACATCTTATTTCGTGATTTGTCTGACCAACCAGACCCAAATCCTAAAGATACTGAGATTACAATGGTATAAAATACAGAGAAGCAGAAAATCCTCATATTGGAGAAGCTGGGGCCAGCAAATGGATGTTTATGCTTGATAAAATAAACTAGACAATTAATTACATAAATAGTAGCCAGTAATTTTCTTTAGGTTGACTAATCTAAATCTAGTAATCGTTTCAGCTCCCAACAGGATACAGGTATGAAATGTTATCAGGTTGCAATTGATTCCATATCAGTTGATTTACAGCTGTATTTCAGTCAAGAGTTTGATCAGCGCTGAAATGTTGCTTCCATACTCCCACTCAGTCACTTTTCCATGTAATTAATTAGCACAATCAGTGAGCTGCTAAACAGCTCACTGATTGTGCTAAGGCACAAAAGTATAGTATCTGTGAGGTATTGGCGTAGACCGCTTTCATTTAAAGTAATGCCTAACCCTTAAATTGGTCTTGAATGTCCCTTACGCTTTTTGCATATTCTCATGGTGACAATATAGATAACTTTATCATATCTGTGTGTGAGAAGTCAAGTGTTCAGTATATTTGAATTGGGAATCGCTGTATTCTCTTCATAGTATACTGCGTGCGGAGGCTTTTCTCCCTCTTGTGAGAATGCTCTGGGATCTGAGAGTACCAATAACTAAACAGGCTACACTTTAATGAGTCTTAAAAGGCAGCCTGCTCAGTGGGGTAAAATTGTGGAGGTGGATGGTTTATCTTAGCAATGATGGAATAGGAAAAAAAGAACCTTGTGGTCTTTATCTGGGGTTGGTTTCTGAAGAAAACTGTGAGGCAAGGCCGCTAGGGGAACAAGATGCTCTGCACTGAAATGCCTGCACTAAAAGGAGGATGCTGGCTGGCTGCACACAGTGAAAACCTTGACTGAAATTTTTGGGTAGAGGCGTCTTGCCAAGCTTCCTCTTCCAAGTGTTTATCTAATGAAATATTTCTGCCTTGTGGCACTATCTCAAGCGGGACAACAGCCAATGTTTGTGCTTTGTACTTAGAATAAAAGGTGAAACATATGAAATGGAGATTGAAGTAAGTCATTTTCTTCAACAACAATATGTTCTCATGTGGCCTGCTTTTCTATGTTACTGTGCACATGGGGGAGGCAGCTTGGGGAGTGGGTAACTGCTTTTTCAGATTTTTGGCATATGAAAAATTTGGCTGAATATCACTTCCGTTTTTTACATTTCTGTCCTTGTATCCTTTCTGTCATGTTAACAAAAATAGCAGAAAAGTTGTAATGTGAAAGCAGTTCCTAGGGTTGTGGTTTCCCATATGAGAGATTAGGAGTGGACAGCACAGTTAATATACTCTGATCTTATGGTGTTTTGTATCAGTGTTGATATACATTGTGATACAGTAAATTTACTGGCAAATCAATTGAGAAATTATGGATAAACTTAAACAGACATGAATACAACATCTCGAAGGGATGACATACATATCGTCTCATGGTATTTATCATCATCATATCGCACAACCCTACAAGAGTAACACAACGGTAAAAGTTGGTAATTACACCTTGATATGTTGGAGATTGTGTTGAGGCATTAAGCACTTGTAGTCTGCAGCAGTCCATCAACTTGTTTACTGCTTTGCATCCTTTTACCATCTCCAAAAAACATGCTGAAAAATGTTTAACACAGTAACAGACTGTGCAAATCACTTGTTAGAGATGCTCATTCCTCATGTGCCCTAGGAGATCGAGGCAGCTCGATTTAGTAGTATGAACCTCGTGCATGTGTTTCACCCTCCTGGTTAAGCTCCTTGGCTGGCAGGCGAAAAGATGTGACTAGCGACACCATCTGCGTCGACAGGAAATAGCAGTGAGAGATCACATTTGCATAGGACTGACCTTTCCTAAATTTGTCGACTAAGTTTTGATGCTTACCATTATTTAATTCTAATAACTTTAGTCCTTTTCAAAACATGAGCAACATTTGGTTTTAAGGGAGATTAGATAAAACGGAAGACGATTTTGGAAAAGAAAAAAATGTAAAGACAAGTTTGGCAAGTCGACCTCATACTGGCCTTTGACAATTGACTGTCCTTTGAATTTTGACAAGACTGTAATATTCTCCTGTTCCTTTTCCATGTGACAAACACATACACTCCTTAGGTTATTGTTTCTTCTACTGAATGAAATTTGTGTGGTAACAGGTCATGCGTGTTGAAGCTGTTTGCTGTATGGTTGTAGTTTTGTTTTGTTTTTTGCTTAGGTCTTGTAGTCAATGGGTTTTGACCTTCGTTTAGGGACATGGCAGCGAATCAAATAACTCAACATTGCCTGTGCACTTTGTCCACAGAATATTCAGAAGCCTGAAAACAGTGATGGTAAGGATGAACATATTTCATAAAAACGGAAGTAAAGCAAATGTTCTGTGTACAGACACATCTCCTCAACCTGCAAGCAATGTTGGCCTGAATGTTCAACTTTCACAGTAAAAATGGTTGATTTTGGACAATTACATAAGTGGAGTTTTGCCATTTCATTTGTTCATGCTCTTTTGATATTTTTTTTCAATTGTTTAAAAGTCAAAAATAGACTAAAGTCTGTTGGAAGTTCAGTTAAAACTGATGTCTTTAACATTGCTTCTTTTGTCAGACCAACAGTCAAAAAAGATATTCAACTCACATTGTGAAACACAAGAGCAGCAAATCTTACCATTGTCAAGTTTAGTTATATCAGTGCCCTTAACACAGAACAAGTCACAGTAAGCACAGTCATTATGTAGTAGCAAGCTGTTAAGTGATGCTGCTACTGTATAATGTATTTTCATATGTACACTGAGGAATCTGTGCATTACACCATTTTACAAATTGTTTCTAAACTGCTGCATATCTGAAAACACAGGGGTGAGCATATCGTGTGAGACACGGGATGTAATTCAGTTGAGAATGCACTGTTGTGAAGAGGCTCTTGCACAGACTTCACCACTCGAACTTAGCTGACTCAACCAAAGTATTGGCCTGAGTCCCCTGTGGTCCTGTCACAACAGTGGATTCTGCAAGAAATAATGGGTATGTAAAAGTGACCAACTACTCTTGTTACTGGCTTGATCATGGAGCATGAGGGGAGAAATAAACATGTTGGTCATGTGCTGGCAGAGTATTCATCTCACCACTGACGCATGCTTTCACGTTTAATTGAGGCAAAACGAACTGCCTGAAACTTTTAGAAATCATTAAAATTGTAACATGTAGCTGACCCGTCCTAAAGGCAGATTAAGCTCTTGGTCTGAATGGCATTAAATGTGAAGATGTTTTTAACCAGTTTGCAAAGTTTTTGCTATATGATTTGCTGAGTGAATGTTTTTTCAACAGCGTTCCTGAATTCCAAATACTATAGAGCTCCAAAAAAGGATAAACGGAAATGGGATTTCTCGTATCATCAGTACTTACCTGGAATCAAATCAAAATTTGAATTCCAATAACAATCTGCCAATATATGCCATCTATTATCTGCCATTGCTTGTTACAAGTTTTGTGTACTTTGGAGAGAATGTAATTAACAAAACTATTGGCCGCATGTTATATTGATCAATGCAAACTATTCTGTTCTTTGTAATCCTGATGAGTGCACTCTGTGCTCTGGCAAAAACTAACACATCCACCCTACTGGCAAACAGCAAATTACTTGCTGATAATCTGGGTAGAATGATATCTAAATAACTAGAGAGAAGTAACACTGTTTAGTACATTGTCATTTTTAGTCAAGCCATCAGAGTGGACTGTAATCACACGGTCACAGTACACCTTCAGTTTTTCACACTTGGATAAACTGAGGTTGTGATTATTTTCTAATCAAATAAGAATCCAGAGTGGATCTACAGTTGTTTGATCTGACTGACACCAAGCTGTTTTGCTGCAGTTTTTCAGTTTACGTGCATTTATGTACATCACCATGTGCAACACAGCCAATCGCTTAGTCTGACAGTAACAGCTGAGCTGTTGCAGTGTTGTGATACAATTGACAGGCAGAGAAAAGCAGCAAAAGGAAAAAAAGCTTGTTAAAAAAATATATATCAAAGGTCCTCTTCAATCATGGCAGTTGCGCTGACTTCATTTTGTCAAGATATGCCTGTATGGACCACAGTATGAGAGCAGAGTAGTATATTTTAGATGGGAGAACATTTTAAACAATAAGCAGTGAAATCAAGATGACAAAGAATAATTTATCGTCTTCTGGCTTTGTGAAATGTTAGATAAGTTAATCTTAAAATTTAAACTGGAAATCTCAAAGATTTCAGTCCTGGTTGACTTCACGACACCTGTAGTTACTGGCGGTATCGGCAAATGTGGTTTAATACTACAGGTTACAGAATTGGTGGGCAGCAAGACAAACTATTGTCACTTTAATAAAGAAGTCAGGCAACAATTGGCTTTTTTCCATCATTCTGTGAGCAACTGTGATCTGATTTTTGTTCTGCACATGGTATGAGTCTGTGAACAGCAGGGCACAGTGAAAGGAGTTGGTTACCTCGCCGAGAAGTTGAAGGTGTGCAGCCTGTGCCCCGCAGCTCTTTCATCTAACAGCTCACTTTGGCTGCTCCTTCTTGTGCCATTGCCCCTTGCAATATTGCACACTACTCCGCTCTCTAAAAATGCCAAAAAAAATCACCATTGCATTTACTGCGACTACTTCATAATAAGTCAACTACTTTTACTGGTTAAATGCTTTTAAGGTGACGCAACAGCAGTTGGAAAGGTTCAGTTTGCATTAGCAGTAACTTACTTACTACAGCATTTTTTCCAGGAATGCCACCACAGTTGGTGATAATGCAAATATATAAATATTGCAATACTTTAATGGGCCATAGGTTCAATCACCATTGTTACTTTGTTCGGCCATAGTGACTTAACAGCCATTTATTTAAATGAAAATCTAAAACACCTATTTAAAAAAAAAAAAAAAAAAAGGCACATTAACCATGGTTTGAAATGCTCACCACTAACAAAAATTGATCAGGTTTGTTGGGTTAAACCTGTTCATCTGAAAACTGAGTAGAGAAAATCAATTTGCATTTGTGTTACGGCAAGTTGACATTTTCACTAGATGCAGGCAACAAGGTGAAACAAATTCATAAACGGGATGCTAAATGATCAGTCATCTGTGCTGAAATTGTGAACATTATTAAAAATATTGCCACCTTACATACATCTAAGGTCTGTGTGTGGATTGATTTGTAATATAACTTAAAACACAATGTCCATGAAGGCACAGGAGAGGTGCTTGTTTTAGGCTGAGGTCTGAGGAAATAAATGCTGTGATATTTATACTGCCCATCCCCTTTTTGTTTTGCCTGACAAGCTGATTATGAAGCACTTCTGTATGCAGTTAGAGCTACTTTTGCTAGGTCAGACACATTAAAGAACGTTCATGTACAGGGTTTCCCCCCGGGGAAGTTGGTAAATAACCCAAAATAAAATATCATTTTGATTGTCAACTGTGATCATTTTTGTGCATTCCAGTTTTTTGTAGCTGGTATCTGCTTAAAGTGCAGAAGATGTTTTTATTGTGGTTGTTGGTGATGGTAGTGACGTTTTCCTAACAAATGGCTTTTGCTAAAGAGTACATCAGTATTATTTGGTAAACTTTGATTTTGCTGTGGCTTATTTTTACCTTGTTATTTTGTCTTTATTTTGGTCAGCTGTAAGCCTTAGTTTTGTTGTTCTTTTCTTATACTGTAAATTTACCACATGATTTATTGATGAACTCTGTTCATCTCACCTTGGTGATTGGAACCTTTTTGTCAGTAGTCTCTTTTAGAAGTACATATGTTAAGACTTGTGGGTGAGTTGTCTGATAAAGACTGGATTAACAAATGCAGCATGTGTCAGCGTAACTTAAGCATCAGCTCTGTTGCTGGACGTGAGCAATTTGAGCAGACCAATTGATTTGTGCTTTCCAATCTAAGTAGGCATCTTTGTGCAACACTCCCATCCATTTTATTGCCATTCCTCTTGCTTATTGTCCCTGATGTTTTTGGCCTGGTTTCTCTCTTGACTGAACACAACATTTCTTGGTTCTGCTTGTTGCTCCTTACTGAAGATAAATTGTGACTAAGAGAAACATTGCCTTTTGCATTCTGCCTGGTAAAAGCCAATCTGCATGGACAGCTAGTTCAAAAAATATAGCCTCCTGCTCTTCACACCAACAATGACATGTGATCACCTCTGACTGTTGCATTTGTTCTCTTTGATCTAACATGAAGTACTTTTTGTGTCCACATTTTCAGACGGCAACTCCAAACTAACATGGCAGTCAGACTGTGCGATGTGGCTTCTCTGCTTAGAAGTGGTTCGTGGGCACCTGAGCCTTGGACTGGGGTCTGTGGCACTTTTTTTTTTTTTTTGGAAATCATACGGCCAGAAGGCCTGCTTTTTGTCTCAGTGCTCAGGCCATACCAATGACGTTAGCTCTGTCATATTTTGATGTTCAAACCAAATTTATCACGTGTTCAATTTGGAAATCAGGCATTTTTGGGTTTTGGTACGAAAAGCTCCCAAGATGTTAATGTTTGACTCTATTGGTATGGTCTAAACCTGTCTGCTACTGTGATATGTTTATCTCATGGAAATAATACAAAAATTATGTCATGACCCGGTACACAAATTAGTCAAAATGTGATTGTCTAAGAATAATATGCATAGTTGTATGATGACACTGATCTGCTTTCTGCACATGGTGAATCTGTTAACAAAGGATGGCTCTTCATACATTAACTTGTTGCCGGTGGCTTTCACTGATATCGTTTAAGGCGTGTTGTCCGATGCAAGTGTACTGATGGCTGCAGATTTGGTGCTGCTATAGGCTTTGCATATCTAGTTTATTTTGCAGAATGAAATGTTTCACTTCGGTCTCCACATTTAACCTTGAAACATATGTTTAAACATGCCACCTAAACTTTAATATTGCTTTCTCAATCGTTGAGCTTCTGACAGGTTAATTGACCGTCACATTGCTTTCTTTGTAAAGTCTGTTTGCCCAGAAACAAAAGCGGCAATCATGAATAGCAGAGAGGGAATTCATTGCACAGTTTTTTTTTTTTTTTTTTTTTCTGTTCTCATTTGTGGTAGCAATGTAGGACCTAACCTTTCACATTTAGCCACCTATTTATGCTTAAGGCACATACTTTGATATTTGAAAAGCCTACCCAAACTTGTTCTGAGGGGGACGAAGTGTTGGCATTCACAGTATTATAGATTCTACTTTTTATAAATGTGAAGACCTACAATGTTTGTTCTACTGTGCTACACTAAATTATGGTAATGCACAATAAAAACACAGCATGAAGAGTCTTTTCGGTGAAAAGGACTTTGGGCTTATGTTTCCTGCAACTTATTTGCCTTACAATCTTTTGTGTTGAGGTTAAATGAAATAT
This sequence comes from Xiphias gladius, assembly GCF_016859285.1. NCBI lineage: Eukaryota > Metazoa > Chordata > Actinopteri > Istiophoriformes > Xiphiidae > Xiphias > Xiphias gladius. The sequence continues at coordinate 10,041,769 of NC_053411.1, forward strand.
TTATTTTGTTCAACTAAAAATCAGCGGTTGTTGTATTCCAACAAAACAATGTTTCAATGTGTGAAGAGCGTCCTTTTTTAACCATCTGGTTTTTCATTATGTTTTTGTTTGATTTTCATGTGGTTTTGACTTGATCTTTTTTCTGTTTCTTTAGCAGGTAATTGCTGCCATGGAAACACAGCTGTCCAATGGGCCAACTTGCAACAACACGAGCAACGGTCCTTCAACAATCTCAAACAACTGCTCCTCACCTGTAGAGTCAGGGAGCATAGAGGACAGTAAAACTAACTTGATAGTCAACTACCTGCCTCAGAACATGACCCAAGAGGAGCTCAAGAGTTTGTTTGGGAGCATCGGAGAAATTGAGTCCTGTAAACTAGTTCGAGACAAAATAACAGGTAACGCATCTGTTTGCATTGCTATGGCTGGTTAGTAGCTTGGGCCCAACAGATACTGTGTGCTCTGAATATATTGGCTGCAAGTATGTACATTCATGTTGCCATTGAATTGGCACACAATTCAATTTTGAAATTTTCAAATAAAATAGATTTATTGTAAGCTAAAAGTAATGAAACCAAAAATATTTTAACAACTTACTAAACCCAACATTGAACCCAGATAATGTATCAGTGGGTCCCTACTAGCAGTATTGTCCCAAGTCCGTCCTTTTTTCTTTATGTATGCATGGTGTGCGATTTCCTCTTTGTATGTTACATCTACTATCATAAATGGTGGACCTTTTTGCCATAATAAATACAGAAGCTTTAATTTTGAAAGTCAGACAATAATTCTGCATCTCATTACAGATAATATCAGGCACTAACTTCACATTGTAGATATTATAAAACCTACCAAGCAGCAACATAAGGACTGATTTTAATTGCTGTATATGCTGCTTTAATATGTAGGATGCAAAATGGCATTTCCTAAAAACCCTGCCCCAGGGAAATTGAAATAGATACTAGGGAATACAAAGAGGGCATTTCCTTGTTCTTTACTACAGGGAAACTCAGATTTAATTGCAATATTACATTCCTTATATTTGGACAGGTAGAAGATTTGCAAATTGTATCGGGTTGTTTTAATTGAAGGAATGCGGCTGGCAGAATCACACACTGACATGGTCTGTCTGACATGTGCAGGTAGATAATGGCTGAGGCTGCTGGATTCTCACTGCTTGCTGTTTTGGTCAAGGTTACCTAGACCTTCTTCCATCTGTTCCTTTTTTATAACACAGTGCAATGGTCAGGCACATGGGCCTCACTGGCCAAAGATGTATAGACACATCTGTTTCATTTGCATGTGATGCTGACACATCAACAGTCCTAGTTGACTGAACATATCTTTCCATTGAAATGAGGCTGAAGGGCAGAAGGCTCTAGAAGGCGCTATTGAGAAGCACTGTTGAACCAAGAGGCTTAATCTTTGATAATTATAGGTTACCTTTATTCTTGAATTTTGAATCGGGACTTTTGGCATGCATTGATGATGGAAATTGTCAAGTCTTTAGTCATGCGTGGAATAAACACCCTTGTGTACTAGCTATGCATTCAAGAAATGCATTCAGATAATGTGTGAAATCGGTCCAGCTGAATTTAGTGCGGAGCCCAGTCTGCTTGAGTGATGAACATAAACGTGCTGGATGTGTTGCATATTTAGTTGAACAAGTCTGAACATGGCACTCAAAGTAATTTCAGTGCAAGGAACTAAGTGAAACAAGCTTTTCGAAAACAGTCTGCCCTTGAGTAAAAAGGACTTGAGGCTGTACTACCTGCCACCTTTAAAGTGGGGCAGTACGAATGTAGATCTGGTTTTGCAAATAATGTAGTGAAACCTTTTTGCGGTTTGAGCAAGAAAACCATTTTCTGTTGGTCCCCTGATGACTCAAATCTATAGACTAACACTTGAAAATCAATTTTGACATTTTACGTGACCTGTACACGAAATGAATAAAAACATTAATAGATGAACAAAACATTTACCAAAGCTTGGGTTCCTCTATGCTGTTGCCTTTTTTTAACTTTATAGATGTGGGTGGTTTAAAAAAAAATAAATAAAATAAATAAATAAAATAAAATAATAAAATAAATGCAGAAAAGGCAAGTATATCAAGCCAGACTGCTTGACCTTGTAGACCTGCTCTCCTTTAACGTTGATTTCAGATTATCCCAAAAACTAAAGGAAGATTTCATTTGTAATCATTGAAAATCATAAGAGAACAAACATTTATTTTGGACTATCCAGGCATGAGGTTGTAAGAATTTGCTCCAACAGTACAGACCAAATGGCAAACCAGATTTCCATTTAACCCCAATTAAGTTTGCTTTTCTTACATTTTTAATGACCACAGCCATTTAAATATCCAACTTCACGCTACACAATATTTAGGTGTCTTGCTTTTCAAGTGTAATCTAATCTGATGTATTTGAGTCCAAATACGTCAGTTTTGGTATTTTCTACTAGGAGCCTCTGAATCTGTATGGTTTTGAAATCAGTAATTTTTAGAAGTGGCCTTTTTTTTTTTTTTTTTTTTTTTTTTTAAAGCAGCAAAAATCATTGTTTGATTTTATGTCTCTTTCTCTATGGAAAGTTCCTATGCTCTCTTTACATGGTACTGTTAATGTGTCAGTTGTTGATTTAGTTTGCTCTCTGCCTTAAGCAGCCATCTTTTTTTAGAAAATTTCAGCCCATTAAGTGGAGCTGTTAAGATTTGTCTGCATGTCCACGTGTAGCATTGCGGCCATGTTCGTCTTGTATCAAGGTGTTGGAAAGTTGTACACATTTGTGAAAACTTGTGTGTGTCACGTTAATTTCTAGTGTACACCTTCTACAATAAGAAGGAAGTAATGTAGAGAATGGAATTAGTTTGACTTCAGTTAGACTGGATTAGGGATGACCGTTGCACCAGCATCTTCATTGAAACAAAGCGTCGATGGGGTCTGTGTAAGGCCAAGTTCCAAAGGCTCTTAGCATCAGCGGTTATCTGATTTGGAGTAATTAGCCATATAGCCTCTTTTATTAAAGAAACACGAATGTAGCAAGCTGGAAAGGATGAGTTCTTAGCTCTCTGGCTGGCAGTAGATGTCTTGTCACAAGGGACACCTGAAGAAGGCAAGTTTCTTTTTAGGTAAATGTATAAGCAGCCCTGACAAACAAATTCAAGCTTATGTTTGTTTGGCTAAAACTAAACAGATAATGGGTCTTGGGTTCCAGTGCTTGATCTGAAGCATTTGCTTAACTTAAAGTAATAATGGGGACACTATATGTGCTAGTGCTAGTAAATTCATTTAGTGTGTCTCATAATTTCAGTTGCAGTTGTGTTCGGTCACATTTGCAAAATTTAGGATTTAGAAACCTGCTTTTAATCCCAGGGCTGAGTCAGAAAAGGGGACCGACTCCTGTTGAGCAGTAGTTTTTGTCAGTACGGTCATTTATACGGCATCAATTTGATTTTATAAAATTGCAGTGTGGATTGATGATGCAGCTTTGCCCAACAACAGTAACTAACCAGCATGCTATTATAAAATAAGTGCTTAAACTAGTATTTTTTTAAACTCCTTTTAACCGAAAAAAGCTTGAATTGGGGCAGGAAAAACTGACTTCAGACTCAGTTTGGGGAAAAAATTTGGCCCTTAATATTATTCAGAGCCTCCAAATTCATTTCACAGGAATGATGCTCTGATTTCAATTTCACCACTACATAAAACCCTATCCCCTCCAGACGATGTTGCTTTTGTCTCTCCTTTTGGCCCTGTGGCAATGGATTTAAGCCCCAGCCTACATCTGTGCACTGGTGCTACATCAGATGCTAAGTAATCACCAGAGAGATGCATGCTTCCTCTTTGCCTTAAATGTTCTCGCCTTGGCTGCTGCTGAAGCAGCTTAGCCTTTTTGTCATTTTCCTCCCACTATGGGCAGCACTAGGCTTTTACTGGAAGCTTGTTGCAGTTGTCTGTCTGAAAGTGCATCCCAGCATGCCACCTCTACTCCTTAATGACCGCTGAAAGTTGTCTGTTAAAGGAACATGTTTAGGGGCCTCCCAGTTACAACAGTGGAGGTAACAGATATTAGACTTTCCATAGGAAGACATTGCTATAAGAGCTTAGCATGCCCACATACAGCATCTACAGTACACACAGTGTGGCAGGTGGTTTGCCCTCCAGGCTTGAGTAAAAGTGTCATTTCACCAGCTCATTTCAAAGGCTCAGCATGTTTCTCCTGGCTATAACAGTCCCTGAGATGCAAGGTGAAATTAAGTTTATGAACTATACTTGATCACAGCTGCACCACCCATGAGAGCACTGACTCATGGTGGGAAGACAGATAAAGCGAGTATGATGTATATAGGGCATTCAGATGTACAATAAAGCTAACTGAATGGCAATGCTGCAAGCGATATTGGGCAGTTGGGTGTCTGTATTTCCATACTAATAAAATGTTTTCTTATTTTAATACATTGTTTTTTTAATCTATACCAAATCTGTATACTGTCATAAATGCAGTGTGCATGTACACACGTACAGTATACATATTTGTTGCGATGCATTGCAACATTTACGATGCATTGCAAAATGTACAAATGTATTTGGATTTTAGTCTACAGCATGTAAAACCTGAACTAACATGTTGATGAAAAAGAGAAAACACTATTTGAATTTACAGAGACTGTTGATGAAAAAGAGAAAACACTATTTGAATTTACAGAGACTGATGATAAAAAGAGAATTGATTTAAGTGTACGGACAAGTAAGGACCTCTCTTGTGGATTCTGTTGTGGAAGATCATCGCAAATGCATACGCTATCTGTTGTCTCGCTGAATCTGTTTTGTGCTTAAATGTTACTCGGATATGTGAAAATATTCATCTAATTTCATAAAAAGTTGTAGATAAAATTCAAGTTGCTTATGCACTTTATTAACATGCTGAAGCTGCTTGTGCTGGTGAACTTGACCAGCAGTAGAATTGTGGAGAGACCCAGCAGTGTGGGTGGAGGAAATTGAATTGCCTCTGTGCACATAAAGAGTGGGTGTCAATCTATTGTACATTTTAGAGAAACTGTAGAGAGAGGGGAACACATTGCGCCTTGGCTACACTGTGTCAGATGAGTTGGTGTGAAGGCAGTGTCATTTTTAATTTTGAGACGTTTTGTCAAATAGTTGGTTTGACAATTTACTATAGGTTGCAAGCTAAATAGATGTTTGTTTTGAAATGGGCTTGTGACGACCAGTGTTCTTCATGCTCTACCAGATAAGAAATAAAGACTGAATGTTCATCTGTGTGTCCTAGTATTACTGATGCTTTATTTTCTGAGTAAAACTGCATTTACTAATGATTCAATGATTACCTCCCCCCCATATGTAGTGATGTGTTGTTGCTGTTTGTATCTAGCAGTCACATTACAGTTTCTATTAAGTTTAATGTTTGATGTATTTTCTGGTTTTGTGATTGCAGGGCAGAGCCTAGGCTATGGATTTGTGAATTACGTTGACCCGAAGGACGCAGAAAAAGCCATCAATACTTTAAATGGCTTGAGACTTCAGACCAAAACCATTAAGGTAAGACGCTATAATTTTTTTTTTTTTTTTCAGTTGCTGATGGGCATTGACATGTCCTTTCTAATCTCCAGTAAGCGAGCTAATCAGACATAGTCATGTTGAAAGCGCTGAAATCTTACCATTCGTGACTGTTTGCAAAAATCCAAGATATGCCGTTCATGTTTAGTTCTCTGGGTTGGAGTTGAAGCATAATGAGGCTGGAGAAATGTGGGGTGGAAAGGGAGCCTATTGTTAATCTGGGCACAGGCAGCTTTGCCTGGGCCTCAAGTAGAGCAGAACTGTTTCTATGGTTGCATGTGCTGTAGCACTGCTGTATGCCTTTACAGGGAGGTGGCTGCCATTAGCATTCATCAGGCAATGTAGCACTCAGTGTGCTGGTGGAAAAACTCATCTGCTTCATATAGGGCTGCAGGATTTGTGGATGGGGGGGCCCAGATTATTAGATGTCATATTTATTTCACAGTTGCCTTACAAGGAGCTAGTCAGATCCCTTCTCACCTTGGACAGGGTGTATTAGAGAAAATGTCTGTAAGCATTAACACATTTTTGTGATAGAAAATCATGTTTTACTAGTACCAAATTTGTAAGATGTATGCTTTATTTCTGTATTTAACATTTAAATATGTAAAGATGTAGCATGTTATGACAGAGGAAGATGTGCCATATTATGAACCATACCACTTTTACTTCTTTGAATAAAACATCACATCTTTCTCTCCACCTCTTTCTCACTTAATAATATATCAAAAAGTAGAACATGTGAACATTTCTTGTATATCATACATTCAAAATTATCTGGCTACTCTGTCAAAAGTGCAAATAAACCCAGGTGAGGTAGAGGAATATACTTTACAAATATTAGCATCAAGTGAAGTGTGAAGGTGAGACTGGGAGGAAGGCGGGGATGAGAAGTGAGGGAGTTGCCTGGCTGTGGGCAGGGAGCTTTAGCTTTCACGTTCACTTTGTCAGACTTTTCTTCAGGACAGGAGCAGGGCGAGTTTTGAGATAGGGTGACCAAGTGGAGTTCTTATCGATCTAAGAGCGCAAAAGAATCTTTTTTGAAGGTTTATTGAAAGTGAGTGAATTTCTTTTTTTTTTTTTTTTTTCTTAATGTAATCCATTGCATAAGATTGTACAGAGGGACTTGGTAGAAGACTATTTAACATGTCTGACACTGTTATGAAATAGCCTTGGTACTATTCATGTAATTTAGTCGAGCCACAAGAACCTGCAGCCACCAGGCAGGGAAAAGCAGGATGGAGCAGACTCTTGACTCTGCACTGTTTCTTTCGCTGCTCCTGTGATTCTCTCATTTAGGCCTCTACAAAAATCCATTTTTACGCATTAGCTCCTAAATTTAGGCTGTTCGGTTTCCTGCATCTTATTTTATAAATGCCTACAAGACTGAAAACAGGATGGTGCAAAGAGGAAAATTAATTTATGACTACTCAGGGGTGTAATAATGTATTGATCCACAGGACCTTGATGACTCTATGGTCCCCCTCTGTTTTCTATTACATGGCTGTGTGTATGGACAAATGTCTAATTATGCTCTGTTAATGTAGCCCGGTGCTTGGGGCTCTCCAAATATCTTCTGACTTCAGACAGAGCAATGGGCAAGATGAGTTTTAAGAGGCAGCCACACTGCTATATCTATATCAATCTTCAAGAAACGTTAAAATTATTCTTAAAATGTTAGCTGTCTAGACAGGGTTGATGCTGCATCCATCTCTGTCAGGTTTTCAACTGAGTAAATGGACAGAAAAAAGTGCAAGTTTAACTTTTTCTGGACAGACTGATTTGTCAATGTCCATTTAACTGATAAGTCATGCTTTAAATTTGGACTGGGGAAAGAAAAACAGGGTGACAGACCATGGAGCAGACATATGATTGCAGTGCACCAACCTATTGTTGTAGGACCTAAATGATTATAAAAACAATCAAAATGGTGAAAATTCGGAATCGCAATGGGATGAATAGATATTTACTGTATAGTAAATGTTTAAGAGTATAGGTATGAACCAAATTGTTTTTTTTGTTTGTTTTTTTTTGTATCACCAGTTTCTTATTTTTGTCCCACATTCCTGCTCCATGAGAATCTATCAGCTAAATCTGTCAATGTTTAGTCCACTCTTTGACAGACTACTGTGGTTTCTCCCCTTAAGAGTAACAGGAAGCCCATTTTAGTTTTGCTTGCTTTGAGTGAATTTAACAGCTGTGTAGTCGTTTTGTTTTTGTTTTTGTTTTTGTTTTTTTCCTTCAGTCAGTGTTTATTAGCCACAAACAGCCAATGACAGCAGGAATGTTTGCTGTAGCAGGCTCCGACTGTGTGCATGTGTGGAGTATGCCTGTGTGCACTACATCTCACTCATGTCAGTTCTTACCACAAACTGTGTCTGCTTATTTTCATCAAACCCTTTCCCTTTTCTCTTACCTATGTATTCATGTCCGATAGCTTTGGGATAAGCAAGAACTTGTGCTCAAGTTGATTTTAAAAAATCTTTTAACTTGATTTTTTTTTTTTTCATTTACATTAGTATTGTATCTAATCATGTCACCAATGTATGCTTCATCTAGTCTGACTACCTGTTTTCTTATAACACATTATACAGGCTTTTATCTGAACAAGTGAATCTTTTTCTAACCGGAAATATGAATATTTTAAATGAAATGCATACCTTAGTAATTAGTTTATCCATCTTAGAAATAAGTGTCACCAATATATTGAAATAGCATTGATGTTATGTACATGGTCTGCTGTGATACTGTATTCAAATAACATTACCAAGTCTCATAACGAATTAAAGGAATGACACATTTAATTGTAGGGAGGTTTTTTTTTTTTTTTTGGTTTTTTTTTTTGGTCATACAGTGTCATTGTGCTCTACATAACCTCAGTATATTTAAAATGAACTAAATACCAGTTATTGTTTGCATTCTCCCTGCTAAAAATAGATCACTGCACCTTCTTTTACTTTGAACAAAAGTACCAGAGCATACCCTCGGACAATTGTATTGGTGGTATGAGTTCATTAATGCACGGCCTTCTGGTTGTATTGTACTGGTCGGTCATGTGAACCTTTTCCTTCCGTAGGTTTCCTATGCGCGTCCAAGCTCCGCTTCCATCAGAGATGCAAATTTATACGTCAGTGGTTTGCCAAAGACCATGACTCAGAAAGAACTGGAGCAGCTCTTTTCTCAGTATGGACGCATCATTACCTCACGCATTCTGGTGGACCAGGTGACCGGTGAGTAGAATGTGACAGCTGTCCAGAAGTTTTATGACCCCCCCCCCCACCCCTCTTATTCCCTTATTACTATGCCTCTTTGCTCCCCTCTCCTTTCCCCACTGACTCCTTAACAAAATGACACAGCTAGGCTGTGAGAAATATATCCGAGGTGGTGGTATGAAGTCCCCAAAAAATGCAATTTTCCACTAGAAGTGTTCATAAATATGCATAGATGGATAGAATATGAAATGGGTGTTAAGTAGCAGGATTCAATGCTTCATCATCTTTTTCCCTCCAATCTCGCTTCTGCCTGCACTTACCTTCTCTTGCTCTCTCCCCCTTTCTCTTCCCATCCCCAAGGTGTACATGCAATACCTGTTTCATGGCAAGAAATTAAATGCATTTAGAGCAGTTATATTCTCTATTTCTCAACTGTCAGGTTAGAAGCAGAAGCCTTATGAAACACTAATAAACAACGTTTCACTGGGACATTTACCCAATGGTTCTGTCCCTGTGTGCTGCTGAAACATATAAAGTTCCTCCAGGCATGCATTATGGGAGTGGTTATCTCTGTTTCTCAAACATAAAACCTTGTTTCTAGAGAATTTATCTTCGGTTTTACATCAGTATTAATGAGGGATCCAGTTGTAAGAAAAGGCAAAACGCAATCTTCAAAAAACAAAGCAAGATTTCAACCTGCTTTTGCTCACAAACTATCAGATTCAAGGTTACTCATGCTTTATGCATTTTAATATAGTGGCTCTCAAGGAAAAAACACAAAGAATTAAACATTACAGGAACACACTAAAAATCAAATATTGCAAATACTGGAGTGCATACAAGACGCAAAAGCAACATTTAAAAAAAAAAAAATGCATTTCTCAACAAACACAGCTGATATCAAAATAAACAAAGTAGTAATACCACAAGCAACATGGGGGACTGGAATGATGGACTTCTTTTTGACTTGGCAAAGATACTGAAGCTCAATGCTCATTGGTAAACAGCAGGACGAAACCCGACCAAGAGCGAAAGGACATGCATAGATGTCCCAAGAGGGCAGTAAGAGGTAAATAAGTTAAAGGAATATTATTTAACTAGTAATATCTTTTGTCTTAAAAGGAAAAAGTAACTTTATGAACTGTAGGTTATCTCACATAATGGCTACCGAACACTGAAAAGTAATATAGTAGCTGTATAATAATGGTAATTTGCTAATGATAGCTTGTCAATTTCTATTGCTTAACAGAAAAATTACTAGTAGCAGTGAGTATAATGACAGTAATCTAGCTGTCTGGAACGTTTTGATTTACAGTGATACTTTTTTTTTTTTTTCCTTTCACCTCTTGCTGCCATCTTGGGGCGTCTGAGCATGTCACGATCTTCAGTCTTGGTCTGGTTTCTACCTGCTTCCCGCCAGTGTCCCATAATTTTGTATTGTTGCTGGTGCTCAGTCAAAACAATTCCACTTTTTCACCTCCCCATTTTTATTCTCTTGCTACACATTTCTCTTGCATTTTTTGCATTTGCAGCTTTTCTTGATTTGGAATGGGTCCCTACTAATGTTTGTTCTTCTGCGTTGCGTTTCGGTATTTTTAGTATTTCTTGATGTGGATCACTTTATTAATGTCAGGGTAATGTCAGCAAAGGCTGACAGATTCAAGTGAAATGGTCCGATAATTCAGTTATAGACTTACAAATACACACAGGGAAATCTTCCTTGAATAAAAATGTATTTAGGTTGGTTCATGTACGTCAGTTTTTATGGTCAAAAAATGCTAATTGGGAATTTTATTAGACTTTTTAGCTGTAAACGTTTACTCACTTCGGACTCAAAAAACTATGAAGCATTGCAGACTAATGATGCACCCTCAAAGCGCATGCCCTGCACTTTGAGATGCCTCATTTTTTTCAGAAGGTTTAGGTAAAATAATCATGATCAGATAACATAACATATCACTGTAAGGGGGGGAATAAAGTTGTTAAATTTGTAATGTTAATCTACCCCTGTAAACTCAGATTTTTGACGCTTAAGTATCTGTTTAAGCTGTTTCAATGAAGTTCGAGCTGTAGATCAGTACTGAAGGTTTCATGGCTGTCAAGAGTAATTCAATATAACTAATCTTATGCACATATACTCTGCTCAGGTGTTTCCAGAGGGGTTGGCTTTATTCGTTTTGACCGGCGAGTTGAGGCTGAGGAGGCCATCAAGGGTCTGAACTGTCAGAAGCCGCCTGGTGCCACGGAACCCATTACAGTCAAGTTTGCAAACAACCCAAGCCAGAAGACCAGCCAGGCACTGCTGTCCCAGCTGTATCAGTCACCCAATCGAAGGTACCCAGGACCCCTCGCACAGCAGGCACAACGCTTCAGGTAAAAGGGGCACACCAAAAAAAAAAAAAATCTGATTAGAGCCAAGCCTAGGTAATACTGCTAGTGATTTTGAATCCGTTGACCCTCTGGGGCTTTTTGAAATTAGCATTTAAATTGTGTCACAGCAGTATTATGAAAATATTCTGTGTTGGAGCTCATCAATACTCTGGACAGAATAATTCATCCCCATATTCACATTTTCAAGTTTGCTGTGTTCCTCCTGTTGCAGATGTAGGCCTACGACACAATTGGGCCTGAGCAGATTTTGAAAAATATGTAAATGAGATGAGCAATACTCTGGAGGATAATTCAATAGATGGTCTGAAAGTTTTTTGACAGTTAGCCTAGTTAGTGACCATAAATGTGGAAATAATCCATAAATTAATTTGCACTTTGGTCCACTTATTGACCTAATTGGTATGCAAAAAAAAATCACAATTTGGTGGAAGTTGAATTTTGATGTGATAGTGTGAAAGCTGCAACATTTCCAGCCTATCTTGCGCTTTCTACATGAACTGAATGGCTCCTCTTGGCTTTCTTGTGTAGGTTGAATATTGATAAACAAGTCCAGTTAACAGGTTAATAAGGACATATATACAACTCCCAAGAGTAAATATATACTCTTGGGATTTACTTCAGTGGAACAGCTGACTTGGATTATGATATCAGAACTATTACTCATCTCAGTCACCCTATGAAAATGCATCATCAACCTCACGAAATACTTTCTTTATATTGAAATTAATGTATATCTGTTGGTGTTTCTTTAGGTTGGACAATCTGCTGAACATGGCCTATGGAGTCAAAAGGTAAATTGATTTATTTTTAAAAATTTTTACAGGCAGTTTTAATTGATCCTAAGGGAAATTCAGACTGTACATGAGGGAGCTGATGGGATACTCTTTTCTTTTTTTTTCCCCTGTATGAGCTTTTGGTAATATTGTGTAGGTAGTGAAAACTGCATAAGTTAGTGCTTATTTTATGAGGTTGTTGATCAAAGAAATTGCTTTTGTGTGTATTTTATTAGTGTTCTCTACAAACCAGTGTATATATATATATGTATATAATTCAGTTGGTGTGACTGAATCATGCAGTAATGTAAATATTTAGTGTGTGTGCAAGATCCAGAAAGGTAGACTGGTGTATGGTATGAGAAGTGAATGGAGGTAGAGACCAATGGTGGGTGTCACTAACTACTACATGCTCTTCTGACCTGGGACGATCACTTTCCCTCTACCTCAATATACCAGAATTCATGAATGCTCGTTATTGGGGCCAGCACTGATCTGTGGGGAAAAATAAATTCTGCCGATAGACACACATATTAACACGAATTTAGTATAAGTGGAAATCATGTGAGACCCTCTTACTGTATATATTGAACAGACTCTACAACATAAACTTAAGGAACTGTACAAGTGTAACATAACCATGTGTAGTCAGTTGTACTTTAAAACTTAATTTTCACTGGTAATTTAGTGTGTCCTTCTCTAAAATGAGGTTAGAGACAGTGATGCAGTGAAGTGCTTTAATCTCAACCTAATGTCACAACATGTCTAGATTAAAGCATTGTCTATACTGCTTGTCTACATAACAAAGGACAGAATTTTACAATCTCTTTCTTGCTATTGCACAAAATTGCATACTTGGATTTTGAGCTCCATACCTCCTTACCTTGATCTATTATGGACAGCACTGTCCTGTTTTAAACTTTGTTGCGTCAGACGTCTTTCAGGATTCGCCAGGATACCAGTTTGTCTAAGTTCTGTTTTTCAAGAATGCCTTCCTCAGCTGTGATTGAAGTTCAGTCCCCTGAAAGCTCAAAGGCCCATCACTGGCGACAATAGACTTGTGATTTCTTTTTCTGCCCTGCTCGTTGGCTGACGTCTTGGTTGCCAAATCTCTCTCTGGGTCCTTGATGCTGGGAGCATACCTGTCATGGTGGATGTTCCCTGAGAGGCCAACTGGAGCAGCTAATCTTACGTGACACCTGCTGCAATAATTCATAGGCTTTCCATGCACTTTGAATTTTGTTTCTTCAAACTGCAAAACCACATTTACTGAAGGCCAGGACTTTTGCGTGCTATTTTATTCCAGTCTTGAAACAAATTCCAACTTCATGTGGTACTTATTTACCATTCAATTGCCTGTTTTTGGTTTTGAGTAAATAACTCTGTGCTCCTGTCTTCGTAGGCACATAATGAGCTCAAAAAGCTTCTTCAATTCCTAAGAAGTGTGGAAAGCTGGATTTATAATTTCCAGCTCCGTTTATAACAGAATGTGCATGCAAGTTGATTTGTCTCTGCACTGCCCATTTAGCTGCAGCTCAGTTTTGTTTTTGTTTTTTGTTTTGATGAGGCTGATTTCATTACTTATTGCCCAGCTTAAAAGATAGTTAGACTTGTCAAAGAATATCTTTTTCATGATGATTTATGAAAAAGTGTGTTAAATGACAGGTGTTAACACTGTATGACAGGAAGAGCAATGTAAACATGGCACAGAATGAAGTGTGGCTAGTGCTGATCCCTGTAGAGGCTTGTCAGATTCTGTTAGGCTTGTTGGCACGATCGCTTGTCTTATAAGAAGGCCAGTTTTGCCCTCTTTTTGGCTCTTGGCTTGAATCATGTTACTTTTTGTATTTTACAGCAGGTTCTCCCCCATGGCCATTGACGGGGTGACCAGCTTGGCTGGCATCAACATCCCGGGGCACGCAGGCACTGGCTGGTGTATCTTCGTCTACAACCTGGCTCCAGATGCAGATGAAAGCATCCTTTGGCAGATGTTTGGGCCGTTCGGTGCTGTCACAAATGTCAAAGTTATTCGCGACTTCAACACAAACAAGTGCAAAGGATTTGGTTTTGTCACCATGACTAACTACGACGAGGCAGCCGTGGCCATCGCCAGCTTGAATGGATATCGCCTTGGGGACCGAGTGCTGCAAGTCTCGTTCAAAACCAACAAAACACACAAAGCCTAAATACCCACTGAGATTGTTTCTAGAAAACTCAGCAGAAAATGGAAACAGAAAATGGAAACGTACCGACCGTAACTTTCTACATTAGTAAAAACAGCTTTGTAAATCAGTGTTACGAAGAAAAACAATATTTAGCGTCCAACAATGTGATTTTTTTTTTTCTTCTTTTTCCTTGCTACGCTCTGAATCTTCTCAATATACTTTAAGAAAAAAATACTGCAGGTTTTAATGCCTGTGATGTTGAATTCTCTTGCTGTCTTTACAGATGGACCATCTAAAACGTTACTATAGGTTTTGTCATTTTGTTGCACATCTGCTTTGAAACAGTAAGTCTTGTAAGGTTATGTGTAGTGATTTTCTTTGTATTTTTCTGTGTCCTGATTTGCCTTAGGTGCGTTATGCCTTCAGTGGTTAGCAAGTACTTATTTTGATCTGTTTGCGGTTTTGTTGATTTTGCAGGTATTCCGTTTATTGTAATATGAGTTGGTTATTGGTTGGCTGCATAATGTTGCTTATTGTAAACTTAACGGATAAAAGACAAAAAAAAAATTCTTAAAGCAGTACCTTGCCAAAGAGCTAAGAACCTCTTTGATGTGGGTTTAAAAAGCATCTATTTTTATAAAAAGAAAAATTTGGAGAAACTTTTTACTGGACCTGGAACAAAATATTTTGACTTGGATACTTTGAGAAATATCTTCATATGACACCTTGTGAGCTTTTGAACTTTACAAGAAAGTTTGCAGTGGTTGAAATTTCTGGAGAGATTTATGATGTAAAAGATACCTTTTGAGATCTTTGTATTATCTTTAGATTATAGAATCAATGGCAGTGCTGGTTTCATTTGTAAAATCATCTGTGGGTCCCCCTGTCATCCTGGTTGTTACCACTAGCAACTCGCTTTCCGATTTGATTTGGAAACGGACAAAAATACAAAGGTTTATTCGCAAAAAGTGCATGCAAAATTATAAAGTGGAGATATACATTAAAAGGTAAATGGGGGATAAAAATCAGTTCTTCCTAAAGGATTCCCTTCTGATGGAGCTCATGGTGTTTTGTGGTGTACCTACGATATATCATTAGACTGATTTTGTCTTAATATCAACCAATAAGGGTTTTTACATACTTTGTATGAAAGAATGAGGACAAGCCCATGAAGGCAGCAGCTTAAGAAAAACTAGTCTGAAGAATAAGAACGGATTACTCCTGAGCTTTGAGCTATGTAAATAAGTCCTTTTTTTTTATGTTCAGTATTTGGCAGACTTGTTTTGTTCTAGGTTTGACTTCATTGGAAAGTGTGAGTATATATTTTTTTTTTCCTTTTATGGAGTATGTAAGGTATTTTCATTTGGATATTAACCTTTTAATTTCAGTTTACCTTTAGTTGGAAAAACTTGATTTGTTGTCCCATGGACTAGCATTACAGTGCATCAAATTTGTTGGTTGTTTGGTCTGTAGATAGTCTTGCTTCGTATAAAAAAAAAAAGGTATTAAGAAACTATAGACATTTGTTTTTGTTTTTTATATAACATTATAGATATATATTTATGTGGTAAAGAATGGATATAAACCACAGTTTTGAACAATTTGATTTTTTTTCTTTCTTACTCATATATATATAAATATAAAATATATATATATATATATATATATATATACATATATATATATATACGTAATGCATATAACCTGTCTTTAAAATCGTAAAAAGGTGTATATTGCTTTATTCACTTCAGGGGAAGGTCAGTGAAGCAGTTCCATTAACAATAGCAAAATTGGTTGCAGGAGTTTGTTGAACAACATCTAACTTATCTTGAACAAACAAATGGAGGCTGTTCAAGCCTTAAATGCACTGAATACTGCACCTGCATCCTGCTTGGTATTAAAACCAATTACTAGTCATGCTTCCCCTTAAATGAGCAGTGTGCTATGCATTATATAATTATCTTTGCAACTGCTTTTTCTTGTTTATCTATTCCTTCTTTGTGTTATTTGTAACAGTTAAACTTTAAGTCTAGATGAGTTGTGATACTTGCTGCTGTGGGGTAGAGATTACATTTTTCATGCCTGACCTGTCATTCTTGAAAATAACTTTCTTTTTTGTAACTTCATGTTGATTTGGTCTTGACAAATTGTGCTGATGGTCCGACATGAAAAAATGTTCCCTCCCACCCCTCTTATCTCAATTCTTAATATGAGAATGATTATTTATTTGAAGTTGTATAGTCTGACTTGGTTCACAGCGTTTTTGGAATAGAATATCTTTTGTTGAGTATTTAAAAGGATGTACATGTTCTTTTCTTTGTGTTTGGATACTTTGGATTTTTTCCATGTTCAGTACATCAATAAATAAGTTGAAGGGCAATGCAGCTTTGTGAATGGATCCCCTCATTCCTTTTTCTATTTTGCCAAAACATGTTTTTGCCAGTTTAACCTGTAAAGATGTCAGCAATTCATATTTACTACTGTCTTGTGAAATTTAAGTAGTTGAAATGTTTAAAACTCTATCCCTATGTTTTAGTTGAAGGTGAAAGTGCACCCATTGTATTTAATTCACCTGATTGCACTCTATAAATCATATTCAAAGTTTGCCAAAAGCGCCATTTAAAGGAATAGTTCTTTATTTTGGAGAGTTTGAGAAGATCTTTTCCACTCACGTCTGTTCAGTAAATATGAAGCCACAGCGTGGATAGCTTAGCATTAAGACAGGAAGTAGGTGGAAACAGTTAGCCTGGCTCCGTTTTGAAAAATCTGGGTAGGAGCTTCAGAGTTGCTGATAGTCAGACCCCCACCACCACCACCAGGACAGAGCCAGGCTAGCCATTACCCTCTGTTTTCTAGTATTTATGCTAAGATAACTATCTGCTGGCTCTGCAGATGAATTACATCGAATTGATCTTCTCATCTAACCTTGAGCAAGAACGTGAATAACCAGTTTTGTTTTTGTTTTTTTGTTTTTTGTTGTCTGTAAATTAGCATTATGCCTTTTGTTTCAAAGTAACTATCAGAACACCATGTTTTTGATTCTAGCAATGAGTGTATGAGTGTATGGTGGTCTTGTTTGCTACACTTGTCAATATTTTCTAGTGTATAATTTAATCTCAGACCCCGCAGATTAGGTTGTAGTTGAAGTCTAATTTTTTTTTTATTAAACAGCAGGCTAGCAGTTAAAAGAACAAATATAGTAGTTTAAATAAACAGTATTTTACAGCTTCAGCTTTAAATGTCTAAAAATTGCAAATCTATTTTCAGGTTACCTCAACAGATAATTTGGGCAGAGTTCAGGTGCTGGCTTGAATGTGCTGTCAGAGAGCAGCACACGGCTTGAAGGAAGAAGCCTGATATAGAGTATTGATTTTATATATATATATATCATGCTCCACTTGAGGCCGATGGCCTCGCTGAAGATGAAATAGCCTGCTTTGAAGTACGCTTCCCTACTGCGCAGCCACCTCACACTGTCATTTTATTAGGGGCATTGCAAGGACACAGGAGGGATTCGCTGAAGATACCACACTGCCTTTTTGTAAAGAAAGCTTGCCCGATATGTTCACTGTTTTGGGGGAAAATAAAGTTCTAGTACATCGCTCAATTTAATGAAAACAGTATTTATGGCATGCTCAGTCATGTAGTCATTCTTGCACTCAATCCCTGCTCTCCTTTAAAAAGCTTTCAGAATCTCTCCAATATTTGCTGTGCCATTAGCCTGCATTTTAGAACAGAAGTAATCTTTCCTGACAGCAATTTTTACTAGGAATGGAAAGGTTTTTGCAGTTTAAATGCATCCCATATGTCAATATTAAGATTGCACAGCACTTCTCATGCAAGTTATGTTTTACTGGAAATATATTGATGTGAGGAGCTTTGGCTGAGTGACAGTGTGTTTGGTTTTTATCTGGCACGTTTGTGGCTCTTCTCCCGGGAGAAACTGGCAGACAAGTTCAGTGATTGGGCAAATTCTAGCTATACGTTGTGATTACATGCTGCTAGTAAAAGTGGGATTAGGCTTTGGCAGTTATCGGCCAACGCAGATGAGCTGGCGTAAGTTGATGTCACATCCTCCTCAGTTGTTTGACATGAAGAAACAGATTTTCAGTCAGTGGGTTTCCTCTAGCAGTGCACTGAATCATCAGGGTTTTGACTGGTGGTTGAAAATTACATTGACTCCTTTTTTGAATGCTTTGGACAAGCAGTCATTCCGATCACAAGATGAAGTACAAGGGACAAAAGTTAGCTTTTAATTTTGAAGAGGACACCATTTTTTCCTGAGTGACATCTCGGTGCTTGCTATGGAAAGGCCAAAATATTACATTCTGTATTTTAATAGAAATTGCCTAATCAAAACTAACCTAGACTATTAAGGTAGAAGTCATTACCACACTGTGGCACCATCTGATCTCTCTAAGGCAGCGGTTTCCAACCTTTTTTCTCACACTCCTGTTAGTTTCCTCCCTCTTCAAGGTCTAATCAACCAGAGACACTGAAAACACCTGTGTGGGCGCAGAGCGATTGATTTGCAAAGTAACATGCAACTGTAGCTGTGACATAAATGGGGTGGAGTAACAATATAGCCCTCTGAAATGTAATGCAGTAGATATTTGAAGTAGCGTTTTGACCATTTATCCATTACTTTTAGCTACTACAGCCATTTATGTTAGTTGCAGCTACAACTGTTAGGCCGTTGTTTTTTGTTTTTTTTTTTAATAGACTTTTTTCAGTCTATCTCAACCCTTTCCGTCATGTTTAGCTGTTGCAACTTGTCTTATCCAGTCATTTATCCATTATTTTTAGCTTCTGCATGTATTTCAACATTCACCCATTACCTTTAGCTACGGCATGTCATCCATTTCCGTTATATTTAGCTGCTGCAGTTATTTACCCATTTCTTTTAGTTAACTATTTCTACTGGTCATTCATGACCTTTAGCTAAGTATTTGAACCGTTTATATTTCAGCCATTTATCCATGATTTTTAGCTAAATGTTTAGGCCTCTCAGCTTGCTATTTACGCACATTTATTAAAGCAGTACCACACACTTCTTAATTGCACACATGGTGTTCAGGTGTTACAGCTGGCTCACTATGTGGATATTTTTTTTAATTAAATCGTAATTTAGATTTTTTTTTTTTTGTACTCCCTCGTCACTGCAGAAGTACCCCTGGTTGAGAATAACTTGTCTGAGGAGTAGTAAGATGTGGCTGATCCTGTCTGTGCTCTTTGATTTAAGCTTTTTTGGCACTCTTTTGGACATTGACTGCATTTTGTTGGTAGAAAAACCTATCTTGTTTGCCTTTGATGTACAATGCCTGTAAAGTGATGTAGCTTTGACCTACAGTTCCCACATGGCCAATATGTGGTGCTCTGAGCTCCAGTAGTGTGTCCTCTCTCCATCCTCTCTATCCCCTGTCCTACATTAGTCTGTGTTAATGACAAAAAGGGTCACACAGATGGTCCCTCCATTATCAGGCCGCCCATTTGCTGCTCTCGCCCTCATAACCGCCCCCTTGCACTCCTGAAATCAAACATACTGTAGCATTGTATGTGTTGAGACAGCAGATAAATAAAACATGCTTGTACATTTTGTCCAGAGCTGCTGATGTCAGTAGGCCCATAAAAACATTTGCATGTTATCTGTCTGCTAATTTGATTTATGGCCTACCAGGTTTTCCATTACGCTCATTTCCACATAAGTATTTGGACAGTGACACAATTTTCGTGATTTTGCTTCTGTACACCACCACAATGGATTTGAAATGAAGCCATCAAGATGTGATTGAAGTCCAGACTTTCATCTTTAGTTCAAAGGGTTTAAGAAAAATATCACTTTAAACATTAAGGAATTAAAGCCATTTTTATACATTCCTAAACCGGTTAATAAAGTATTTGTTAAACTCCTTGAATTAAAGCTGAAAGTCTACACTTCAATCACATCATGAGGACTTCATTTCAAATCCATCGGGGTGGTGTACGGAGGCAAAATTGCAAAAATGGTGCCACTGTCCATATACTAATGTATCTGACTGTATAATTTGCACTTGCCCTCCTGTTCTGTAAGTGCTATGCAAAGGCAACTGGAAAAGGGATTCTTCAGTTCTGAACTTTTGGATGAGAGGCGAACGGCAACTTTAAGCAAGTCCAGTTGCCTTTGCACAGCACTTACAGAACACCTTGACCTGGATGACTGAGGCCTTTCTTAAGTCTTGCTTTTCTCCTATCATGTATGTTGAGATCTTGTAATCAAGTTCAGATAAATGGGATAATAGGATTTTGTAATGACAGCATGCTGGCACAAATTGGAACACCAGCATTCGTACGAGCGCGTTGCAAGGGTTACCACTACGAAACTGGTACGCCACTGACAGCTTTTAAAAATCTGGACTTACCTGCACGTGAGATGCCGTGAGGCAGTTAAAGGTAATAAAACCTTAACTATTCTAGGCTTAAAATATTCAATTAGTAGCAAACAAGATGGCTTCAGTTCAAAGTATTGCCCATCAATCAATAAAATGATAAAATGTTAAATTTGTTTTTTTTCCTTACCTGTATTCCAATTCCAAGTTTCATGGGTTTTTCCCATTTGGTCAAGTGGCTCTTTTCTGTATCCACCTTGGCAGATTGACAGGTCAAATTTAATAGTTAAATGTAGTTACAAATTTATCTGAATGGCCTCACTTCTTCTTGGGAAATTGTTGATTTTGAGGACTCATTTGAGAAACAACACACTTGAAGTACTGTCATCTGCCCCCATAAAAATTGGTTTAAAAATGTGTTTCTGTATCTAACGAGGCACAGTTTTGGTTTTTAAACATATTTTCTAAATCTAAAAAGATCTTCCAACAGGCGAATATGTACATCTTTTTTTGGAACCGGACAAGATACTGTAAATGTGCATGGTACCTGTTGTTTCCATCTGAGAATAAGGCGAACATGTCACCAACGATGCAGTTCTCTTCTCCACAGCCATTCTGTAACAGAGATTGTATTTTATTTTGATCTGCCGGTGTAGCACTCTCTTTGTCGAATCAGAATAACTTCAAAGTTTTTATGCACCATGGAATATATTTTCATACAGATTTTGTGTTTTGTGTGTGAGCTAAGTGACACTCCTCAGGAATCCATCAGAGTCATTTTGAAACAATGAAACGTGGTAAGATGCATCATTTCCCCTTGTTTTCAGTCACAGATATTGTGCCACACAGTAGCTACAGTACATTAATTTCTCTGCTGGAATTGGGTTGGATTGACTCAAAAGAATTTAGGAGTAAATGTATTTACTTTCACCACATTCCCCGGTATCTGTTAGATACGAACAAGGTTCAGCTCTCCATGTCCCAAACACAGCGTGACGAAGTTTGAATGCAAAGCTGAATGAGTGCCGTTTTTTGCTGTCTAACTGTAAGGGCCAGGAGGTGCTTGTCAACACAATTTGTTGCTATATTGTGGTGTTGAAGACTTTTTGCCCTCCATGCCTCTATGGAAAATGGTGCTAACCACCTAGTTGCCAGTATCTTATTTAGCTTCCTGTTACCAGTCAACTATTTTGTGTGGTCCTTGACATTAGGAGCACACAAACCACACTGCTTGACCCTCCAGGTTAAAATGCATGTCATTCATCTCACTTTCCTCTGATTTACAGGGTGCTCTATCCACAGTTGTTCACTGAACATTCGTCCTCTGCAGAACACTGTCTTTCATCCACTGATGAAAATGCTCTTGAACATTCTAAATGAAAAGACCTTTAAGCTGATTGTGGTGGAGTGGAGGAATAGTGGTCCTTTATTTAACTTATATATGATCCCTTTAATGGCCCAGTGTCATGGATAATTCACAGGTAAGCTCATAAGCACCTTCTCTCTGTGTGCGGTTCCTCCATTAAGCACACCCTGAAATATCCTTTTTAACAACCGGTTACGAGGGCTTAGACATGTTGCACCTGTCTATTTAAGAGGACAAGTGGTGATCAGCGGTCCTTGTTGATTGTGCACAAATCCAAATGTGTCAATTGCAACGTTGAGAAAAGGGAAGTGGCGTTAAAGTAGCATTTTTAACCAGCTTGAAATTAATTAAATGTTGAAGGTCAAAGGAAATAAGACCCTTTTTTTTTAATGCAATGCATGCAGAAATACCCTGTTCTACTTGCTGCCACTGACAGATGCCATGCAGCTTACACAATGTAATACACGTTGTTGAATGCTTCTATTTTGCATCATATTTCCATTTGTCAGACATCAATGAATCATATTCAGTATAGGGCCTTGTTCTGCTGTCTGCCTGTTTCTTGCAGTCCATGGTCAAACATGTTCAGCGATTGGATTTAAGTTCTTACATCACAAATGGTTGAAGTTTGGCTTCCTCCAGCCCTGTCAGATCAGCACTGACTTCCATCAACAAGGCATCATCTATCTTCCCTAACAACGGCTCCGTGTTATTCTCCCTATGAGGCCTTGGCACCTCTGTTCCATAATGAGGCAGTGAAGAAAAGGGGTGCAGATTAGAATAACAGCCTTAACTAATCCATAACAGGCCGATGAGGCGCCACATTTGGGGAAACCGTGTCATTTCTCATTTTGCAGTGCCATGGCAAAATCTCTCCTCTCTCAACCCCCCACGCAAAACAAGCCCCAAGAATAGCTACTGTGGCAAGCCGCCGGCAACACAAAACATAGCTTTTTCCCCTGTCTCTCTCTCTCCTCTCTCTCTCTCTCTCCATTTTCTCAGCTCCTGCCAATAGTCTGAGGAGAACATACAGGAAATCCATGCCTCTGACTGTTGACTTTGGAAGTCAAAGATGAGTTTCAGCTCAAAAGGCACATACTGAGGACTCCAACCCCATTGCAGTCCCTGCAATGGGGCTGCTCTGCCAGTGATTGCTTATCGACAATTTTTGTTCTTTAGTGATGGGCAAATGAGGCTTTCTTGAAGCAGCATGGCTTTCGAGCCAATAGTTTTTGAAAATGAGTTCATTTCTCAAGGCTTACAGTGCTCGCTAGGGGTCCCTTCTGGTCAAAATAATTCACAGCAATCCGGTTTATTATAGATTAAGACTGAAATGAAAAGACCATTTTTCATCAACAAAGAACTTTGTGGTGAATGTAGAAATAACACTTGTGACTTTTAGGGCAGGTCAACATTTCTGAGAAGTGGACAGCAGTGTTTACAAAAAAGTGCTCAAACAAAGTTTAAAGATTAGATCAATTTTTTCAAACCCCCTACTGTCCTGTAGTTAATAAAATATTGAAATCAAGATATGACATTATGTAGAATATATTTCAGTCTAAACTTAATGTACACAAGTGCCTTCTTTTGATTGTGTGTATAATGTGACGTTAAAGACATGGAAAATTACAGAATGATAGCATCTAAAAGTCAGTTTTTAAAATGAGATGTAGCTTTTGAGCATTTTTACAATATATGCTGATGACAGTCATGTGACAATTTAATTCATGTATAGTGAACACTCAAGGACCCAAAATAGAGCCTTGAGGAACTCCTTTGTGTGAACACCGGTAGCAGTTAAGTCGGCAGCTTCAGCCTGGCTCTCTTGAAATCCCGTCAGAATTAACATCTCTAACGTGACTTTTTAATATGCTACTAATATCTATGTAACAAAACCAAATGTGTATTATGAGCTATCAAAAAAAATCATAGCCGCAACCAGTGCACCGCTGTGCTTCTCTATTCTATTATAATGTTGACACAACCTGCGCAGTCTTGTACTCTTCTAAAATCCCCGAGAAATAATGTCAGGTAACAAGAGTAACATTCCTGTTGTGCAGCAGCTGTAGCTGGATTCAACGTGTGAGTGCGAGGTTCTCTCATTGCAGCAACACAAACTGAGGAGCTGCTGCAGTTCAGACCATTTTCTACCACCCTGGAACTACTGGAGGCAATGATATGAATGACTATGGTTGTTAATGCAGAGTACCTTCTGTTGCATGCTAGAGTCAGGTTTATGACTGTAATTTCGTTTTCCCCTTTGACTTCAGCAGTGTTCATGTGTGTTTGGTTTTTTTTCAGCATCAGTGGTAGAAAAATGTAGTGACAAAGCAAGCGTATAAGAATTGCAGTCTCTATGCTGAGGATGGGACAGAAAGCCAGCAGAAGCTAAAGGTCATGGTACCTACACACCTCTAATGACCTTCCATTTCAAAGCTCTCTCACCATCTACTGTGCTTATATAAGATGTAATTTTTGGGCGTGAAACAAAGACACCAAGAGCATGCATGAGGGCAGAGGGGATATTTGGACATTCTCGACAGATTGTAACACCATGCTGTGTGTTGATAAATGCATGAGACCTTAATGAAAGCTCAGCACAAGTGTGTCGCATCTGTTTGTCCTAGAAACCAGTTTCTGTGCGTTCCACATCTGGATGTGTTTTGCATGTTTATGATGTGTCCGTACATTTACGTAATGTGAGTTTTGCAATCGCCGTGTTTACATGTGTCCTAGGCGGAGGGTACGGTAGCTGCTTGCTGCCTCAGCCAGCGTCTGTTCTGCTGTAATAAGGCCTGATTTAAAGTTGACCAGATCACACCAGGAATAGTGCCTCGTCCCTCATTTCCTCTGCAGCCAGTGGAGATGAGATCTCCTCACAACATTTACCAAGGGAATAATGACGTTTGATTTGACCCTCTTCTGGGTGTGTCTCTGTGAGGGCTATTTTCACCCACTGCTGCCCCTGAGAGAGAAAACAGACAGAAGCTACAGTATGTCCACAGGAAAAAAAAAAAAAAACCTCAGATCATTGTTTATGGATGATGCTAGGTCGGAGTGTTTCTGTGCTCGGTCTTCAGAATCTAGAGCTGCTGTGTTGCACTGTTGGTAGCGTGACTCACACTCTGTTTCTTTGCTTATCGCATTTCACTTCGATTCTCCTGACCAACTCACGTTCGATTCAGTGTGAGGATGCTGCATTTGAGATGCTGAACTGAAGGAAAGCGAAAGGAAGAGTTGTCCCAATAGCACAGTAAGCATGGACACAGGCTTGAAAAAGGCTGTGTCTTTGCGGTCGATTTTGTTTTTCCTTTTGTGGTTTGTTTTCATCTTTTTTAGTCATTTAGCATCTTTTTTTATTCACTGAATGTCTCCTTGTAGTTATATTACATCTTTTTGTCTCATTGTAGATGTTTTCCATAACTTTGTAGAAATTTTGTGTCTCCTTGTTTTTTTGGGGTCTGTGGTGTAATTTTGCATCGCTTGGTAGTCGGTGTTTTTCATATCTTAATACCCCTCCTGTTTGTGTTGATCTTTGTAGTTGTTCTTTGTGTCCCTTTTTGTCTTTTTGTAGTCTTTTTTTTTTGGTTCTCCTCTCTCTTTGGACTTTTGCATGCAGTGACCTTCTGCAAGTAAAGCAGGACTCTCAGGTGCTGCAGATGGCTAAAGAAAACTGCAGCTGTCCAGGCCCTACCTGACCCCTTGGCCCCTCGGCCTGTTAATACATCCAGTAGGTAAACCATAATGATCTGTATTTGTGAAGCTCCAAAAATAGATGTTTTGGGCTCTGCAATATTTTTTTTTGATTGACTTAGTAACATGGATGGATTTCTTAAGAGTTATAGTGAATTAGATTAAATATTTTATTTTGACAAACATTAATGTGAGCATTTTAGCACAGACAGAAATGAAGAGACATGTGCTGCCAAAGCTTTATTAAACCATCGCTACTGATCATGTACACTGAGGCAAACATTTAAAAAAAGGAAATACTTCAAACTAGTTCGCTTAAATGCCTTAAAATGTCCATTTTGATTGGAATTTATTATGTGTAGCGGCCATTCAAAGCGAAAGCAGGGCTTGGGAATCCGCTGGGATTTTGGGTTGCATTTACCCAAGATGAGTTTCCTTAGCAGCTCAGCTTGAATGCTGCTGACATCCCAGCTACAGAACCACACTGTAGTATTTACCTCATTACAGCCTGCACTCTCTCTGAGGAACAGAGTCATTTGCATGGCTGTTTGTCAAACCATGTTAATATTGACAAAGATTTGCACCCATTTTAATCACGCCACGTAAGAGGTATACAAAGTTGTTTATGACTGCTCTACCACTGAGCAATAGGCACATACCGTACTGCAGTGCACATTAAAAAAGATCGCACTTTGTTCCGAGCAGCGGTTGCAAATCACAGACATCAGAGAGGTAGAGGAAAAATAGATGACTGCGATGGCAGTTTGAGGCGAACGAAAATGCATTTACATATTAAACCACACAGCAGCGTGCGGAGCGAGGCACTGTTTGAATTGCACGCTCCAGCCTGCCTTCCCTCAGTGTAAGGGGCCTCACCGCTGTGACTGCAGTACCGTAAATCTGAAGTTGTTTACGGACGCTGCCATCTTGGTGCGCTCCGGGAGAAAAATTTGGAGCGGGGCCATTTACCGGCAGCTTGATGAGAGTGCAGTGAGGCGAGTTAATTAATACAACATCCCTGGGCCCAGAGGCTAGGCTGCAAAGCTAGCCCAGGAGGGAGGAAGAGACGGAGAGAGGAACGTGGAGAAAAGGGACAGAAGGAATTATGGTTATATACACAAAGAGAATAAAACTGTGAATAATAAGGCTACAGTACCTGCTAGCAAAACACAATGGAGTGGCACAGCTTAGCCATCTTCATCTAGCCTTGTCAGGACATTGTGAGGCGTCTGAACTGCTGTGTTGTTTGTCTTCCACTACAACACACCTCGGAGACTACTGATACAGGGAAACCCTGGCATTTACTCACCCAAACTACAAGACAGTTTGTAGAATGTTTCAGGTTTCCATGCTTTTACACCTCATTAAATATGCGTCTGCTACAATCCCACTATAGGTTTTCTCCTAGTGGAATAATTGGATACCACCACTGAAGGCAGAGCGAGCGGGAGATTTACAGCAGACGTGTGCTCCAGTGAGAGAGTATCGAGGTCCAAACCGCTCCGACATAAACTTGAAATAAATGGATCCAGTGGCCTCCGTGACCTCTTAAACAAAGCAGAAAAGGAGCAACTTTGGTTTCCCTTCCCCTGCAACCGATTTTTGGTAAAGTGTAAGCTAAGATGTTTTCACCCGTGGCACCGCACTTGCCGCCTCCCCTTAACGTTGCCTCAGTGAGAAAACTCTTGTCGGTTGAGCTCCATCAAACAAGAGAAATACTTGCCTGGAGATAAAGGAGTCCGTAGGGAGGTCCTCGCCTCCTCCTCTCACTCTTTCTCTCCTATTCTATCCATTTATTTTAGCTGGCAAAAAACAACTTTGGGACCGAGGTTGTCAAACAACACACTTTTTTTTTTTTTCCCGGCTGAGGTGCAGTACATGGGAGGAACAAAGTAAATAACAATCTGCAAATTCAACCTTCCAAGGCTATTCTTTACTGTAATAGATAACTTTGCATGTAGACGAGGGAGTGTCTTAAAGAATAGCTCACACTGACCACTGCTCTTCTATGCTGAACAATTATATCATTTTTTTTTTATAATAAGCTCCCTCATTCATTGACTAAGTTTATCACGTTTGCAAATCAGCCAAATGACGGCAGCAAAATACTGTAAATAGCATGCCTGCCAGTAGACACAAAAGAGATAGGGGGCTATAAATACCCTGAATAAATCCTCCTAATCAGGAAGCGAGAGAAGCATGAGTTGTGTTGATATAGTAAACTGGTGGCTGAATCCCATTTTAAATGCTTTCACCAGCTCTTCCGTTTGGTTAGTGTTTAGAATTCACTCGATAATTACCATATTAAAATGCTTGTAGGAGTCTGTGCAGTTGTGGTGGGAAAAGATAAGGCTGCGAGAGTAGGGAGTGGGAAAAAAAAGTCCACCGGAGGCCTATCAGTCAGTTCTGAATTGCTTTATAATTACTGAGATGCACAGACATAATTTCCTTCTAAAAATAATGCAAAGTTTCATTTCCCTCCCCTGCCTTAATACTATTGTGTGTGTGTGTGTGTGTTTGTGTCGGGGGGGGCACTCGCCCACTTTCTGTCTCTTTTTCCCGAATGCATTAACTTAACCTCTTCCTGCATTAGTCGGTGTGGTGCCATGTTAAGCACAGTGTAGCCTAGTTTCTGCACAGCGTGAATGTTGCTGCCTCCCTGTTTTGGGATTGGAGAAGAATCCAAATTCTGACACATTGGGGTTGTGTTCATGAATATGACATACTGTCTAGCTAAAGTTCTTTTAACTTGTTGGAGTTTTATTTGCATAGATTTCTCATAAGTTTTAATCTTTTGTGTATGCTGCCACAAAATTTATGCACAAAGTTTCCCATATTGAACAGTTGGATCTTTTGGCCTTAATGAGACTAAACCTGGTGACTGCTGACAATTTAATGGGCTTTTTAGGCAGTTTTTTTTTTTTTTTTAGGTCAAGGAAAAGCTGGATTTTTTTTTAAAAGTAGTTAAAGTCAAGGTGGCTCTGCCCTGTTTATAGCTATTGTTTATACTAATGGTGTATTTGGTCACCCTAAATACAGAGATATGGCAAAAAAGGGCAATTTTTCCTCCCGCTACTTTTAGTTCTTTTTGGGTTGTTTCCAACATATATTTTAAAGGGGCACTACACCTATTTTACATATGAAAATCAGTAATTCATCATAGTGAGAACCAATCAAACAGGAAAAGCAGTCGTATATTATATAATAGACATCCAGTAAAGAAAATAACCCTGATAATGACATAGTGATGTCATCCGGGGGTCTACAAATTTGTAACAAGGCTTAGTGGGGATAATGGGGATATGGAGCAGGCTCAAAGATGTTATCGGGTTGCATTACGGGAAATATAGGATCCACATAGACTCAGCCGACTGCTTCGATGTTGTCCAATCTTGTTTTTTATTCATGCTAGCGGCGTAGCTTATAGCATGTCATTGTTGGAGTGCTGGTGGATCAAGTGACCATTTTGGTCCAGGCTGAAATATCGTTAGCTACTACCGGTAAGATTGTCTGTCGACATTCATGGTCCACAGAGGATGTATCCTACTGACTTACATGATCCCTGACTTTTCCTGTAGCTTAAGCATTTCTTGTTATCCTGTGAAATATATGCTAAATTGCTGGGGTTTCTTTTTAAGGTTTGCAGTGATTGTGCAGTTCACCAAAAGTATCCTACTGAGGCCTAATAGAGGATTTTAAAAAAATTACTGAAAGATTAATATGATTTTGGCACACAGTCTGTCTGGTAAACACCAGAATCTGGGAATATACACTTTATCTTTAGGAGGGGTCTAGCCCACAAAAACAGTAGACTTGGAAAGGACAGAAAAGGAAAGAACTGGAAATGAAAGGTTGCGGGGGGGGGGTGACCAGCCAGCTCTTCTATGATGAAATATTGATGGCGCTGACTTTGATTCTGCAATAGGTACTTTTGATCCAGATCTATCGCGGCACACGAGACCCCCCCCCCCCCACATTCTTCCTCAGGAAGATCGCTGGTCTTTTCGCTTTCGAAAAATGCCATCCACCCTCCACTACCTTTGATCGAATGTGTAGACTTTGAAGAAGAACTTATAGAGATCACTGATGTGTGTATACAGGCAGGCGGACACTGTAGGTCTATAACTCAATATGTTGCAGTGGGAGCTGGATGAGTGCCAATGACAGGGCTTTACAAGTTCGTCAGTTGTTGACTTTTATTTATCACGACTGCTGCTGCTGTAACTGATGACTGAATCAACGCAGTCTGGAAAAGTAACCGCTGACTTCTTTGCTTTCTCAGCTGAACAGCGGTCGTGTCCTCTTTCCCTCACAGCACTAATCTGAAATTTAAATCCAATTCTTCCAAAAGGGAGAAAAAGCAAGCTCTCTGTTATTTCAAGAGTTGGATTTCATTCACAAAATCTCAGGGCACTGTTCAAGCTACAAATCCTGAGGCCACTCTGTCAGTGTGTTCACATCTCTTGTTCAGCTCTTTGCAGATTTGTAGATCACCCCAGTGCATCTCTACATGCTTTGCAGCCTCTTTTATTCTCTTAAAAGAGTCAAGTACTCTTTTCTTCTGCTTACAAACCTGTGTGTGTGTGTGTGTGTTTGTGTGGAGTGGAGAGTATGATGTGTCCAGCACAGCATTGTGCCCCTGGATAATGGACCAGAGAGCCATGTGTCTGTCTGGCCGACCATCAGTCTGCATCCTCAGATCCTTTCAGTGTGTCTCACCTGCTAATGAAAAGCTAGCAGGTACTCTGCTGCAGCCCTTAAAATTGATGACTTCCCTGCACAGCGGAGGCTTCTGTGCACACTTGGCTCCCCCCATTACTCTTCTTCTTTGTCTCTTTTCCTTTCTAACCCTCCCTGCAGCATGCTAAGTGTTTCTATTTTACTTTTGCAAAGGTCTACTCGTTTGATCTAAACTCGGGACCCTGCACAATGAGCAGATATTAGCTGCAGCAAAAGCCAGCGAGGTTATGATCCACAGTCTCTGTTTGCCTCCTTTGCTAAATGAAATTCTGGTATTTGTTTTGAAAACTAAATTGGCTCCTCATTGTTTACCCTATTGCTTAGAAGAATCCAGCACTTACTTTTTCTTCCCCCTCCCCAGTAACCTGTATTATGTAACGCAAAAATAATGGCCTGGGCCGGCCATGCTATATGTTTGAAATGCAAATACAAAGACACAGCTCCATTAATAATTGCCATAATTGTATAAGTATGTGGAAACTGCTACACAAAATGGAGCAATGACTATTATCAGGTTGATAACCAATAATTACTTACAAACTCTGTGCTCATTAAGCAGCTCCTGTGGAGAAACGGAGCTCAATATAGCCCTCCAGAATTCCCTCCCCTCGCCCACCAGGACACCGCTGCTCTCCGTCTCCCTCTCGTTATATCCCTCCTCTCTTTCTCCATCCAGTTTCTGCTTTTCATTCCATCTGTTATCCATGTTGTTCTGTTTCAATCACTTTCTATCTCCTCAGGCCTGCTCTTCTTTGTCCCCTTCTCATTCTCTTTTCTCAGCCTTCCGTCCTCTATCTGTGAGTAGTGACCACCGTAATCTTTCTCCCCTCCACACATTTTCTTGCTAAATCCCAACATCCTGTTTACTTATGTACAGAGCATTCTGCTCTCCACCTCCCCTCTTCCCGCTGCTCTTTCTCTCCCTGAAAGATTAACCATCCCCTCTGCATCTCTTCTCATCTATCATCCTAATGGGGCTACAAGAGGGGAAAAAACAACAAATTGCAGAGGGAGAAACAGCCACAGAAGGGCAAGGGAAAGTGTTTGGATTGCCACCGTCGATCAAGTTCCAGTCTGTCAAAGGTTGTATTTGCCCGGCGCCGGTGGCACAGGACCAGAGCTCATCTAGCAGCTGAAATTGTCATCAGCAAAGGTGCAAATACACAAACTCTCCCATTACACCTACACCTAAATGACATTTATGCTTGTGTTAAAGGGGAGAGCACTCTTTTGACTCAGAATAATTTGCTGCACGGGCCCCATTCTCTGTGTGGTCCGAAACACAGCGGTAAACAGTCTGCAAGTACATAAAAATAGAGATGTGAAGGAGATGATAATCACTGATGCCGAGTCATGTTTTTATTACCTCCCAACATTTCCAGAAAAGTGACTTCAAATTGCAGCAAAACCCCAAACATAAAAATCTAAGATGTTGGATATCTAATGTTTAAAAGCAGAAGCTGAACTGGCTGATCTGCTGGCAGCAGTTGATGTTAACATCTGTTGTACTCTATAAACTCGGCTCATTATTTGAGGTTTTATTAAAATGTTGTTTTTTTTTTAGTATTTAATTGCTATTAAAATGTGTCTACGCAAAAGGGGAGAGTAAGCACTGGATTCAGAATTCAATGATAATAATAAAAAAGATTTTAAAAATGCAATTTACAACACAAACGCTCCATAGTTTCAGTGATATTGTAACATAACCAGCAGCTCGGTTTCATTTTCATTTGTATTTTTCTCAACTTTCTATCAACGGAAACATGTTGTGACCTCTCCTTATTGCTGGAGTAAACAGTGGGAAATTGGAGCAGGAGCGGCAACAACTTTGATTACTTTTTGCCTTTGAACAAACTAAATCCCCACTGCAAACACTGCTACAAAGGTATGACACTATTAGGTTTTATGTAAATTAGCAGCAGCTCCCAACACTGTTGATTTGCGTCATATCCCTGTTGGTTAATTTCAATTTGTAACCGGTGTTCCTTTTTGTCATCGCGCTTTGTTTGATATATGCTGTCATAATGTGGACTGTTGCCCTTGACATTTGAAACCATTTTTGAAAGCAATACACCTGCACTTTGGGCACAGATAACGTGGTCTCTTTTGAGCCACAAGCTGACAGTAAATCGAATAAAACTTTTGTGACAGTGTTAGTAATTGTCCTTAATTGAATAAGCCCTGCATACTATGGGGATTCTGTGTAATTTATGGTAATTTCAAAAATGCCCATTTATTCCCTGGCTTCCCAGGCCCCGAAACCTCCTCTTAACCAGCCTCCTATACTTGTAAGTGGGAGAAGCCAACTGCGGGAGGCCCCTGGTAACCACATGCTATCACAGCTCGGCCCTCCAGCCTCCAACCGCGACACGCTTACACTCATCCACTCCACAGGAGAAGTGTTGAGCCTCGCTTGCCGACGTGAGAGCACAAACACAGCATTCACCCTCCACTAGGATAGGCAGTGCCGCTTACACCAACCCTCCCTCCCTTTCTCAGTCTCACATTTCTCTCTCTCTCTCTTTCTCTGCTCCTCCCTTTACTGTTTTCTACTCG
The DNA here is from genome assembly GCF_016859285.1 of Xiphias gladius. Lineage (NCBI taxonomy): Eukaryota > Metazoa > Chordata > Actinopteri > Istiophoriformes > Xiphiidae > Xiphias > Xiphias gladius. Next base: position 10,074,603 of record NC_053411.1, read on the forward strand.
GTTAGTTTGTCTTTCTTGTCCTCTCAAAGCGCAGTTTTCCCTCAAGCGTCGTCCTGGTCTCTGTCATTTTTGTTGCTGTTGATTTCTCTATCTATTTATCTTTCTCTTCCTCCCCCTTCTCTTTCCCATCCTCCTGTCAATATTATTCTTTGTTCATCTGCATCTCTAATTCCCTGACTCCTCTTCATTCCTATATGGTGTCAGTGTGCTCTTCTGCTGAGGAAAGTGTGTGTGTGTGTGTGTGCTGCTAATGCTACTCTACAGTATCTACCAGTGTTTTTTTACATACTGTAGATTTTTTCTTGATACATTATACTATTGCTATGACGTTTGGTTTTTGTTTTGGGCATTTACTATTATCAAGTAACATCCAATTGTGGTCCCAGTTGTTGCTATTTAGCAAAAGGTACAGAGGCTCAATTTAACGATGCTAATATTTTAATATAAAACAATGGATCAAATAACTACGCGTTAGGTTAAAGAGTTTGCTGTTAGCAACAAACGCAGAGAATTATCACCTGACTCGGCAGGTCCACTAAGTTCTGTGGAGCTTTACGGCGACTGTCAGCTCATTGTTTGGTTTTACAAGCCACCGCTTTACTGTTTTGGTTCCCTCTCGTGAACCCCTCATCAACTTTGTTTTCAGTTTAAAAAAAAAACTCTAAAAACACACTGTACGCTGCATTCCCAGCACCAAACAGCAGACAAAGTCAGCAACTGGCTGGTGAACATAGCGGAGCATCTAGCAGATAAAGAGCCAGATACTTCCCTGAGGAGTTGGTGGAGACCAAAACAGAAACAGCAAACAGTTTTTCAGCAGCTCCAAAGAAAAACAGGATCATATAGACTTTTTATCATGTTTTGCTTCTAATATTAAGTAAATAATGTTGATCATCATATCAGTCACTTAAAACTAAAGCTTTTAGTTGCTGTATCAACTATGCACATTGAATGACAAGTGTAGGCTTGAAACTGTACATATTGTACGTACTGTACATACTGTACGTACCGTACGTACTGTGGTCTGACAAACTAAACGGCTTTAAATTGTGAAAAACCGAAAAAAAAGAGGTAGGCTAGGGGCTGACTGAAGCGTTGGTATCGTGACTGAATAGACTGAAATCAGCGCGGACGTGCAGGAGATGGATTTGACTGTCGCACACCGACTCAACGCGAGCGCCCTTTTGTCCCTCTCAGCCCTGAGGGTATAACTGGCCTCCCTTCAAAGGAGGAAGCTTAAAAACAATCTCCAAAAGAGTGAAAGCGGCACTGGGATGTGGTGGGCGTCAGTCAAGTCAGTCGTCGAGGGCCCCGCTGTCTCCCACTCCATAGAACAGGTAGCCTGAACTAGTTTCTACAAAGCTGAGTTGGAGATTTAATGCAATATAAAGCCTCTGGGCCCTTTTAGCAATTTGGAGTCAACACACAAATACTCCCACGCTCAACTGGAAAGACTTTCCATCCCTGCCCCTTCATATGTGAATGTGCTGAATGGAGGTGTGTAAGTATGTGCTAGTGTGTGTGTCTGTGTGTGCTCAGCATGTGCTCAGTTTCCCTACTGAATCCTTCCCCACAATTCCCTCCTTCCCTTTTACTGATCTGTAGTAACACATCAATGGTCAGTCAGTTCAAAAACCCAGCACAGAAACTCGCAGTGCTGGCTTTTTTTTTCTTCCAAATAACGGTCTGTTTAAACTGCAGTCTTCCCGCCTACACTGCACGCAAGTAATTTTACACATTATAATCATTGACTAAAGTGAGGAGTTGTTGACATCCTGCAGATTGTTCAGTCTTTTCCTTTGTGGGAGCAGGTTTTATCCGAGGAAAATTTCTTTGTGAGACACCATCACATGGCCACCATATGGCAATGATGCAATATAAAGTTTTCTCCAGATGCCAGTAATGCAGTGTTGCCTTCTGCAATATTAGACACAGCGCTGCTCTTGACACTGACTGTGTGATTGGCTGGTAGAGTTAGGAGCCTGTGCAGGCTTAGTGTTTTTTATGCTTACATCAGCTTTGGCATCTGTTGCATATTTGAAATGTTGAATGAGGGAGAGATTAAAATGTGCAGTGATATTGTGGTGTTTCCTTTAGATGGTGGGGAATCAAAATGGATTATATCCTTAGAAAAACTGTTTTTTGTCTTGCCAGTTCAGCTGATCAATCCGAGTGGTTTCCTATACACAAGCAAGATAAACATGAAAATTACAGTGTTGGTTGTCAGATTTTTCTGTATAAACACGTCTTAAGTTAAAGAAACACTCCAACTTAAGCAAGAAGATCAACACCTAGTGTAGACTGCATTGTTTATGAGTTTGGTTTGGTAGAAATTTTCGTAGAAATGCCTTTTGTCTGACTTGGTTGACATCTTCAGAAAACCTCACCATTATTCTGAAAAACCAAAGACAGTAGTTAGATTTGCCATCCAACAGTGTTTGTGGATGGGAGCTGAAGCCAGATAAATACAAAGCAGCAGTCCCTGGGCTACAGGGCCTGAGGCCATCGCATTGCTAGCAGGCAAACAGCCACCCAGCTGCCCCAGCAGGGTAGGAATATATCAGGCAGCCTATTGGATAACTGACAGCTGATTTAGCTCCCCTTTAATGAGCAGACGGCTCTGCTGCAGAAACCCCGCAATCTATTACATAACAACATCACAGATAGCGTGCACGGTAAGAAGCAGACTGCTAACGCTGGCAGGATCTTGTGAAATCAAGAGACGTTACATTCGGTAAACAATGCAGCACTAATAATAGTTGAAAGTATGTAAACATTGTGAAACTCTTGTGAGACTATATACCAATGTAGCTGTAGTGTACCAATTAGTATGATAAGGTATAGTATGCATGTACAGAAACATTATTACCATATACAGTATGGTACCAAAATGTACCAAACTGAAAGTCTATAGTATTTAATATTTAACACTTCAATTAATGCTTTTAAACATAGAATTAACAGAAGAATTAAGTAGGTTTGTGGCAAGTACGAAGTATAATTAGGTAGCGGGACAGTTACTTGATACAACAGTTACATTCGTAGCAATGTCACTTTATTTCCTCAAGTATCTACATAGCAATGTTGTTGAGCCTAAAGTGCTGTTTTTACTGCAGTAAAAACAGCACTCAAAGGAAAAGGCTGACTTCATTTTGTATTGTTCCTATTGTCAACAAATCCAATAAAAAGACCAAAATCAACAATGCTTCAGTCTGTCTCTCAATATTTTGCAACTTCCTAACTCTATCCGTAGCATTCAGTCCCAGGCCTATTTGTTCTAGCTGACGATGTAAACCTTTCAAAACAGGTCACAAGTAACACATTTTTAAAAGAAGCTAAATAAACTCCTAAAACAGCTGGGTACTGCCGTCTTTGGCAAATGTTACTCAAACAGGAGTAAGCAGGGCATTTGTTGGGGACTACTTTCAGCCGCGGAATTATAGTCAGTATTTTCAGGAAGGCGTGTGTGCCCATGTTCATCATTATGAATGAACACTGATGTGTTTTAAATACATGTTGCTGTTTGGACAGCAATGAAGCGCTATGCTAACCTTGGCCAGGTTTTGGCCAAATAGGCAATACGTGTTAGGAGGATCCCATTGTTGTTGGTTTTAGTCTTTTCATTCAAGATTTACATAAGGCTATAATAAAGTAGCCACTATAATGAAGTAGAAGGACACGGTCCTTTCATTTGTGCTTATAAATAAGCAGCAATTTGACACAGCAGATACATTAGTGGCACTGCTCTACTCTAGTTGCACTTTATTTATTCCATTTATTCCATTTATTTTTTGTGCTGTTTTTGTTGGGTCTTAAATGTAAACCCTTATAAGGAATATACTGCAATGGTATTAATACTTTTGTTCACTAAATCATTCAATAAATGCTGCATTCCAATACTAACACATAACAGAAATAAAGCAGCACTGTAACAATCAATGAAAACTAAAGTGGTGTAAGAACAGTGTTACTAAAAATCAGATTCTGACCTTAGCAAGACTTGCTTGGAAATATATATGTTCTGACAACACAGATGTCAGAGGGGACCCTCAGAACCCCAGCCTGTCACCGCGGGCTAGCCATCGGGTGGGGGGCTAAGTTAATCTAGGCTAGGCCAGTAAGGGAAGGGGTCACAGTTCACTGTGTATGCCCTGCTGCTTTAGCACCGGCTGACAGGCCACAGGAGTCTGGAAGTCCATGATGTACTGGCATTTGCTGGGCTCCTTCACCGATCGCAAGGCTGTCTCTGTTCCACATGTCAGTGTGACCTAGAAAAGCATAAAGAAAGAAAAGTTGAGGTGGTGTGGGGAGGCTGTTGTTAGCCTGAGTCAAGAGCCATGCCAGTTTTATCTCACAAAGGGGGCTGATGGAAGACACTGTCCTACCTCTTGTTTTAGTGATTTTCCAACCGGTTTGAACTTTTGTGAATCACTAAAAGTGACAGGACTATGCAAAGGCACGGTACTAGTGGAGCTGGCATTTCAAACATATTCAGGCCTCTCCTCCAATAAAGTGACCGTACTGTACACGGAGAGTTTCATCTCTACCTCCCCCTGCAATCAGAGAGTACAAGAACCAAAGTGTCGCTGTGACTGTGGGGACGCTGTGGCATTGTGGGACACCACTTCTGTCGTCCTCACGTGTGAACAGGACAGGGGAGGACGTGACTACCACTGTCATGACTTTAATCAGCGACTCTGATGCCCTCTCCGAGAGAGTGGAAAGTGAAAAACAACTTATTTTACTTCTGTGTCGTTTCCATAGCAACCCCTCACATCGTACTGCACCCTGAACAGACAATCCCTCTATCGAACAAAAGCACCTGGAGTGGGAGAGAGACGGAAACTTGACAGGTATTATTGTGCTGAAGTTTGAGTCTGGTACAACTGGTGATTTGGTTTTGTCCCATACTTGAATTAAAAATAGAGGCTTTTGTTATGTCACTTAGTATCTTGTTGCACAGAGTTATTAAGTGGGTGTGTGCCACTTGGCGAGACAAAGTGTTCTCCTATGTGTGTCTGTTTGTGTGCGCGTTATTACTGGTGCTTCAGTTTTGACTTGCAGATGCCAGAGCAATACTCTAGGTCTGTCGGATTAATTTTGTTTTCCGAGCTAGCGTGTTTGCTATATTTTGGTGTATTTTGTTTTCCGTGGCAACATAAATGTATATTTGTTTTCCGTTCCGGAAGAGCGTTGTGAAATCTGAGAAAATAACCCGGATGATGGTCATAGTGATGTCACCAGGGTTATCTTAGCTTGGACGTGGAGACTTTAAATTTATATCAAGTGCGAGGTCTGAGAGAGGTGGGTGTTTACCAGGCAGTAAGGGTCTGATGACAGAGACTACTGAGTTGGATCATGGAAATGTAGGATATAGGGCTTTTAGCGCTTGACCTATACTAGACATCTTGGCTTCTATTGCGTCAATTTTGTCCATTCTTCTTTAATTTGTCTCACGCAAACCTGTATGATCACCTAACTCTTCATGTTTCTTGCCCTGTCTACCTCCTGTTAGCAATGATGACCCATTCCTAGGTATCAAAAATTAACTTGGTGAATACGATGTTATCACCACCAGTAGGAAGGATGGTCAAAGCTACAAAATCAAGTCCCAATCAAAGGATTTATCCTCAAAGGATTTTATCCTTTGATCATACTTGCATTATTTTTCCAACAAACATTTATTCAGATGCACTCATCTGCCAAAGCAACAGCTGTCTTAGCTGTAGCTAAAGTGACTGCTCACATGTAACAGCCACGGCCCAGCACTTTTGAAATTAATTAATAACTGAAACAGTGCGGTATACTGCACACTGCTTGAATTTGGATTTTCTCGATATCCACCAGTGAAACAATAAATCACTGGTCCCACCACTCAAGTATAAAGAGAGAAGTGTGTTTAAGAGCAGAAAGAGAAGAGAGCACTATCCTAAGACAGGGTTCAGCATTTCAAATATAATGAGCGTCGACTTCTGACGAGACTTCATTTATGCCAACTGCACATGGTTAGGAGGTCGTATCAAAGGGATTCGGTTTAGTCTTTTCAAAGGGGGGCCCTGGATGGCATGAGTACATACATTCACAAATGGCATTTATTGGGCTCTGATTTGAAGAGGGGGCCAGGCAAAGAAAATGGGATGATTAAATGTGCTACATTTTTAATTGAGCACATTCTCACATAGAAATGTAAATGGATATCATAAAAGTGACTGAAAGAGGAGGGAATTTGGGGGAAATGGAGAGAGGAATGGGTGAAAGCTGCAAGTGAATGCAACATTGACCCTAAAAACCCATGTAGACTGACAGAGAGAGAAGCAAGTCAACTTCCCCATTGTTGAAAGGCACATGTGCAGGATGAAGTGTGTAAAGAGCAGACTGGGCAAGAATGCTTCAAACAGTGCCTGATGAATGTGAAAAAAGGAGCTTTGTTTGGCTGTTTTACCTTTACAGTTATTTATAGTTATTTGTAAAGTGGAATGTTAAAGTTATTCTCTACAACATCTTTGGGTTTTTGTGGCAGAAGGAGTGTTTTGTTTTTTTATTTTTATTTCATTGATATTCAAACAAACATTTCCATAAGATGTATTCCGAATCACATATTCATGTTTGCCAAAAGTCTCAAAATAGTACTTATTAAAGGTATACACACATAGAAAAGAAAAAACAAAGGGAAAAAACTATGTACAAGTAGGGAGTGATCTTTTCTATACAACCATTCTTGGGGTACATACCCAAAATATATGGTCTTACTTTCTAGGGGCATTTCACACTTAAGAATGCCTTGTAGGGCTTTGTATATCTCTCTCCAACAGTCTTTGATAATGGGGCAATCTCAAAAAATATGGTTGTGTTTGCATTTTTGGTTTCCGCACTTTCTCCAGAAAACAGGGTGGTTACTGTCACAGTGGGGTTTCTGAGAGGGTGTAATAAAATACCTCATCAGGTTTTTCCAACCGTCTCTCCCTCCATTTCTGTGAGCTAGTGAGCTTGTCCATTCTCCTTCAGATATAAGTATCCCTCCTTCCTTCTCACATTTTGTTTCATAGTATGAAGTCGAATGTGTTTTAAGATTTGACAGACCCTTATATACAGTGCATTCAGAAATGGTTCAGTATTCCCTTCACTTCTTTCACGTTTTGTTATGTTGCAGCCTTATGCTAAAACAGAATTTTAGAAAGTTTTGCGAATTTATTAAAAAAGAAAAACTTGAAATGTTACACAATGCAAGTAACTAATTGATAATCTTCATTAGGAACAGATACTGGTCTAAATGACCCGAATTCCATTTTATCCTTGCCTTCTTTTGGTATAGCTGAGATTATCACCTCCTTCCGGCTGGGTGGCGTTTGTGCCTTTTTTTTAAAGCCCACTTCAGTGTGGGGAGTGTAACAGGAGTTAAATCATTTTCAAATTCTTGATACCACTCTGAACCTGGTCACTTGCTTAATTTAAGCCTGCTAATTGCAGTTCTTAGTTTTCCTTCGGTTATGTCAAATGAGCAAATTTGTTTTCTGGAAAGACAAGTGGCTTTAATTTTTCACTGCCTCGAGCACCACATATGAAACTCCACTCACCTGAGGTGGCTGCACAAAATCTCAAAAGGGGATATCTCAAAACATGGTCATACCACAGTAAACTAGCATAAATTCTCAAATAGTTTTATTTACCTCAGTTGCAGAGAGAACCAAGCCTTCATTTAGAACAGGTTTATATTAGATAAAGGCCTTTATTTCTTTTCCCCCCGTCCCCTAGTTGATACAAACTTACTCCATGTTTACCTGTTGACTTGATAAATAAAAAAGTAGCTTAATATCAATCAGGATTACAACAAGGAAAAAAAAAACAACTGGAATGAATTAGTGTGAAAAATTAGTGGAGAAAAGATTATTTTAATTTACATTATTCTAGGTTTACATGATAAATTTATCATGAATGTCTTCATTAATGTTAACTTAAATGTGACTGAAACAGCTAAATGGAAGTCGATAATCAGCAAATAAAAAGTATCAGAGAAGTTATAGAAGAGAAACTCAGAGAAGTGACTGGTGAGAATGATATGACTGTTTTACTGATTTAAATGTTCATTATACTGAATTTATCAAGACAGGAGGAGGCTTCTTTCTAAAATATGATATGATATAAAACAGGGGAATTTAGAAATAAAATCGATGTTCTCCCTGCAGCTGAAGTAAATAAAGGGAGTTTACGGCATGCTGTTTTGTAATTTGGGTTAGGATATGAAGGTATCTTATTTTATCACATTTGTGTTGTCTAACAAGCTAAACCAAAATGTAAATTACAATGCTAAAAAGCATAATTGGTGTGATAATTTTCTATTAACTTTTAAAGTCTAAAATGTCCACATACTGTATCATCTATCCATCTGTTTATTTGACAGTGTGTACTTACCATTTGTCCATCTGTCTATCCATTAGCTTATTCATGTCAGCCTCTTTGTGCTCTCCTATGCTCTGTGAGTGTGTGTATATTTGTACGTATGGTTCTGTGTGAAACACATGTAGTACTTACTGTGGCACTGCGTGAACCTCCTTGCCAGCAGGGCTCTCCATTCTCATACACCATCTGACTGTACTGGTTATTTGGTGTTCCCGACCACATCCCCCACTTCCTGAAATTCAAAACAGAAATAAGGAGAAAATACAGTTACCCTTTAAAACTTTGTGCCTGTTTACACAATCTTTCTATCTAACATTTGAACATAGAAACATCATTTTTTTAAACACCACTAGGTTGGCTTATTGAAAAACACTTTCTCCCAGTAAAAATAAAAAGCTTGCAAGATGGCCAGTCTGGCACTGCCCTCCTTTGGATCCTGGCACCGGTGCTCTCTATAACAATGGAGGGGAAATATTAATTACCATTTTGTCAGAGTTAATTCTGTGTGCAATAACACACGAGGGAAGGAGAAGAGAAAAACACAACGCCAGTGGAGCCCATCTCAAATGAGGCTGTGCCTGCCCAGTGCTAGTTAATTACATTCTCACCAAACATTTCAAGGGGAGTCAGGAAAACCAAAGCAAACCAGTGGGCCGGTGGACACTGTCCAACACAGTACTGACAGGTGCCATTTGATTCTGCTTTCAGCAGCTAACTTCCTCTGATCTTTTTCATTGAACTTGGGGAGCTTCTTTGAGGTGGCATCAACTGCAGTCATGCAGCTGGTTACTGTTGATTTTGTAAAACATTGTAATCCTGTTAGGGAGGAAAACCTTTTCTACATGTGGAACATGGTTGACTGAAGATTCTATTGAAATCTGTCTTGCTCTGATCTCTGCCCCGCCTAGGCTGGCAACTGTTTTCTGTCTGCACTGCTAAAATACTCAGGACAGATGGTAAACTATGAAATCAATCCTTTCACTTTCAGGGAAACATACACAGTAAATGGAAAAAGGAACCTGATGGTCTGCAGGCCTTTTTTTTTCCATCAACGGTTTTTCAATGATCTGTTAAATCATTCTGGATAAACAGCTACTAAATGCTATAAATTCAACGTAACTTTTAATATGCCTAAGTGCTTTTCTCTCCAGTGCCAACCCTGTCACAAGTGCACAACACTTGATCAATGTACCTACATTGACCTTTCCACAGGGGATTAAAGTAGCAAGATCGACCCTGCTCCTTGAGTACTGCTTCTAGTATTAGAGAAGCTAATCCACTATAATTCATGACCTTCTATTATATTTTTATTAGTCCTTTTAATTGATCTCAGTAGGATATTACACTGATGGCCTGACATTGAATCCTTGTGTCAAAGTGACTGACAATATTATATATATTATACATTATTCTATTGCTTAACAACAAACTAGTCAGCTCACATTTATGAATACATTTATCCATAAAAACTTCCCTAACATCAAACATAAGTAATCACAAATCTCAAATGACAGAAATCATAAAGGAATAAAGAAGTGTATGGGAGGCTGTTTAAAAATACAATTTTTTTCTAGTTGATTGTATTAGGTTATGTTCAACAAACACAGGATTTATTCCCACATTTCTTTAAATGCCATTTTTTTTCTCATTTGACCGTGATCAGGGCAAACATGGAGACCTCTTTGATTTCGAAAAGCACACACTAGCCTCTACAGACACATGACTGTCTTCAGGTCCCTGAGTGTGGCTCTTCTGCCATCCATGATGTGTATGGCTTATTTAAGATGCCTGAACGGGTCAGTCAGAGATGAATTGCTCACACAAGTGGAAGCCGGCTGGGCCTGAGCGTCTCGCCTTTTTCCTTCCAGCCTGTTTGATTGGGTTTTAGCACTCTGTTATCACTAGGAGGCCCTCATATGGATTGCTGTCCGGGCCAGCAGACATGGCAAGCTGAGAAAGTGACGGTGCCTCGGCTCGCGTTGCTAGTTGACCAGCGATCCCTTGCGCATCACCTCCATGCCTCCTCGTCTGTCGCAACCCCCATTTCCTAACACACCTCATTCCTTCACTCCACCTTTGCTCACTTCCTTCCTTAATCTACTTTCGCACTCTGTCAGACCTCCTGTGCCCCAGGAGGAATCGTCGGCCCTGTCAATTAGGCTCGAGTTATCACTGAAATGTGTCCAGCACACTACAGTCATTCGGACTCGCAGGAGTCATGAGATGGAATTTTATTGACATTTCATTCCCTGTAATAATACCTACTTGCAATTGGTATTGACAGGCCATTTCCTACAGTCAATCTACACTTATCCTTGGATATAGTGCACATTTAGTTATTTTCACCTCTGAAAAAACAACACATTTGACCTTATTGCTTGCTTTCATGGCATTAGCATTACTGTATGTTAGTCTGACCCTGTTACAGACAATATAGCACAACCCAAATGTGCAAAATGGACCCCCCTGGCTCAATGACAACTTCATTTTCTCATGCATTTTATCACAGTTTTGCTCTAAGCCACGATACGCATGATGCTGACTTGCACTTGCAGCAGCAGGGCCAGTCTCCTTAAACTATCTGGGTTACTGTATGCATTTTCCTCCTTCATTACATGTTGGATGATCTGCTGCACCTGTTTTCTGCAGCCAGGCTGGAAAACCCTGTTTGCCCGCCCAACACAATAGCTCACACCCCACATTACTATTCAGATCACTGACTACATTTCCAGGAGTCCAATAAAATAGCACGAATGAAGATAATTAAAATATGTAAATAGATTAACATTGGCAGTGGAGAGTAAATCACATTTGAGCTTTTGTGGAAATCCATTTCCGACCACATGGAGACAAGGGAGGGGCCACAAACGCAGACTTCCTCTTAATGATTAATGATGGAAGATTTCAAACATATGCTACTTATAAGACTTAAAATGCACCAAATCTTTTTTACAGATATCTGTGTTATGACTCATTCTTTGTCTGGCGGCCTCTAATGCCATAAAATGCACCTTCCATCACAGATAAAGCTGTAATAGCACCATATCTAGCCAGCTAAACCTTATTATCCATACATTTACTGCATTGTGCATGCGTTGTGGGCCTAGGAGAACTCAGATATGCCTCTAACTGCGCACATTACTGAGTCAATTTCATTTAATTTCCTCTCTGAATCACTAAGGTGTGATTTCTATTGACACAAAGAATAGCAGATGGAGTTGTGATTTGATTACATCCAATACCCACAAAATTACCATTAAAATTGCAGTTTTAGCTCCGTGATACCTTCAGAGCCAGGTTTACTGCAAGACTTAAGAAAGACCAGGAGAATCAAAGAAAAACAATATAATATGTGGTTAATTGTATGTCCAAATTTCCAACTTTGGAAGAACACGTAAAATACTTTTTGAAACTGACAAAATTGCTATCCAAGCACTCATATTGTTTTACTGATTTTTTTATAATCTAATCCTCATTAGGAATAATTAGAATTAAAAAAGCTGATTAGCTTCCTTTTCTGCTTCTGATAATGGCTTGAGCTGATATAAGCTCCTCTTATTTCTTTAAAACGATGCGGTCGCCAGTGATTCTGTTTTAAACTTCACCGCGGCGCTAATCCTTATGCCTCGAGTGATAAATCCCGGAGATCCACAGCTAATCTTGCTCAACACTGAGTGGAGAGTTGCCCCCTCTGATATAGCCACAAATCAACCTATCAGAAGCAATTATCATTTAGACAACTCTACTCTGATGTTTAAACACCCCGTAGATACTTGTGGGGCAGATCTGGGCCATAATTCTGTATTTGTGCATGCCTTGCTGTGTGTCTGTGTATCCGTGTGTGTGTGTGTGTGTGTGTGTCTGTGTGTGTGTGTGTGTGCGCGCGCGCGTGTTTTGAGACTCTGGGCCTTCACTGGAGAGAAACGGGATGAACAAAACCACAGGGAGAAGCACAATGGTGGCCCCGTTTGGTATGTCTGTGGTTTTCTCAAGTTAACTGAATATAAATTTGCTCATTTGCTCTCAGTGCTTTCTTTGCATGTTTGTAGACATCAGAAAGCTGCCTGCATATATTCATGTATCAAAAAATGCTTGCATACATGTGCACTGCATGTAAAGGAATTATATTATCACAACATGTGTTATTACAAGCAAAGAAAGACTGTAGTACACTTAGGCAATGAGGACTAGGTACCATACTTCAGTATTTTATGATGTATTGTCCATTTAAACCGCTTGTAAACCACTGAGGTAAAAAGATGCTTTATAAGTGCAGTTCATTTAGTGCTAAAGGACAAAAGAACAGTACATTTCACTATTTCTCAGTGTAGGGTATAAGAGAAAAGGCCATTAGGTCCCAAAACTCAAATACTGTTCTGGCACCACTATTGAACCATTTCAAATGATACCCATCCCTATAGACAGCTACCTTGACTTTCTGTTATTAGAGAACATCAGCATCAAGCAAGGTCACTCAAATACACCCAACTCATTTGCAGTAACAGTCAAAGATCGGATTTGCCAACTCAGCAATCAGATTACTTGTAAATACTTCTCGAAACACCACCTCCTCATACTGAATCCTATCCTTATGCATGACTAATGACATACCTGTGTTAAGATGGTGTAACGTCTGTGCTTATTACCGTCACCTTCCCACTGTAGAAACCACTCATCAGCTGCCACTGCAAAGAATTATACCTCACAGCTATGCTTTTCAATGCTTTAACAAGGGGTCTGAAGCATCAAGTTATTCCCCTCACTATGCGGTTAATGCACTAATCATTTACAGCATGAGACGCTGCAATGCACTGGCAGGTAGAGAGTGCAATTTGGGGGCTGCTGGTTAATTTGGATTCGGTGAAGCAGTGCTACAAAAAAAAAAAAAAAAAGGCCGGCCCTGTCTCATAGCTAAGCAGTGCAAAGCATCGCTAACCCCTGCCACTCATGTAAGGTCACCAATCAGTGAGCAGCGTTCTGAGATGAGCCCAGGCGCTGTCATTACTGTGCCAGTCACTGACGCTCCTCTCACCCTCCTACCACCCATTGTGCCCAGCACCTTAATAAATAATTCATACGCCTTGGAACATGTGAAGGGCACATGCTCAATCAGGGCTTTACTTTCCCTTCATTTCTCATGACTGATATACAAAGAAGGCATTTCTACTTTGTTTTTCTTTGCTAGTAGGTTCTTCTAAACTGTGGAGTGCGGACAGGATTAAAATATATGATTACATAATAAATACTAACGAATGGGGGGATATAAAACAGGTCAACTGTTGAAACTCCAGACAGCATGCTAGATGTTTCTGTTTTGCGCCACTATTTTGTTGGCCAGTTTTCTTATGGCTAGCGCATTGAACTAAATAATTACTCGCAAACAATGAGTAACGTCCATGGCACATTTTGTGTTGCATTTGCTGCATAAACAGAAGACCGAGGCTATTTTTTGTGCGGTTATAAAACCAATTCAGGGTGCATATTTCATCAGCAGCTCCTGACAGATATGAATCGGGGCTGATGTCAAACCCAAATCAGTATTCTGTTAACAGCTCACTTGTGCCTCATTAACGACTAGGCTAGATGTTGCCATGGCTACCCAGCAGAAAGGCCATCAGGGGTTTACAGTGTCAACTCCTCCCACCCTCCACTGCCTACCACTTTAACCCTGTCCTCAGACACACAAGAGTCATTACCCCTTTGCCTTGATTGCCAGATAAAGTGAGGGGTTTGAGGTTCGGGAGCCATGTAACATAAACACATTAAGAACACAAATATATAGGCTTAACAATTTCTGTATCAGTGAGCGTGTTCTATGAAAATCTGTATCTGCCTGCACTGGTATATCGTGGCATGCTCCTCTTGAGTGTTGGGCAAAAAGCAGCTGCCGTGTTCCCAGGTAAAGAGGGCCCCTCTCTTTGCTAATGGCACTCCAGTGAATGACCTTGACAGCTTGAAAATGAGCGCATTAAGTAGAACACTTAAATGTATAATTATTCACTTGTTCCTGTGGAACTGTCACTACTCTGTAGGTTAAATCATTATGGCTTAGATAGGATGAAAAAAAATTAATTATAAAATAAATCCTTTGTTTTTTAATGCCTATCAAAACAATTAAGGGATGGGACTGGCTTTGATATAAACACTTGAAAGGGAGCATCACTCCACATTCATAAAACCAAAACAGTGCAGAGTAAAGCAACAAACACAGCCATTAGCCATTTTACCGAAAAGAAATGTACATGGAAATGTGCTGTGCTTATTTTCAACATGACAGTTTGATGAAAAATGTAATCAGAAGATAATGTAGATTATGTATTAAGGACACTAGCACTATGTTTAACTTTTATGGGCCACTTGTACAATGAAAAACTTACATGTATATTAAAATGTAAAATATGTATCTATAAATTAGAAAAGGATTGCCCTGTCGTACATATAATCCAGGCATACTGCATGGTAGAATATACACCATAAACCTTAAAAATGTGACATCTACATATCTTCAAAGCAGTCCAAATCAAAAAGCGTTGGTGGGTGTTGAAAGATTAACTTTAAGAATTTTTTTTTTTTTTTTTTAAATCGTTGCTGTTGGAACAATAGTCAGAACAATTTGTGACTATTATTCTAGCATTTGTCACCGCCGTGCCATTATCAAATTTAGTAGGAAGGACAGGTTATACATTTGTCACACGTACAGATATATACAGTATAGCCCATGGAGACCCACAGTGAAACTGGAATGTCCAGATTCAGTTCCCGTACTCAGAAAACCTCATTCAAAACATCATTCAAAATAATGCAAATTAATACAAGTTTAGCCCTGAAACAAAACTTTACTTGAAAGTATATCCAGTTCTTTCAGTCGTCTAGACAGAGCTGATCGTTTTTTTTAGCAAAGTAATATTGATATGAGTTTATTATTTCTGTTTTTAGTGGCCATTAACAAACACCATTTCCCATGAGCCTTAGACCATCGAGGGTTAAATGTCACCAGTTAA
>NC_053411.1:10097500-10130000 GCF_016859285.1 Xiphias gladius
ACACCAGGCCCCTGGTGAGAGAGCCATAACTTCACTGTCAATGGTCACCAGGAAATAAAAACTGCATGTATAGAATCACCAGTCAACTGATAAAAACCGCTTAAAAAGTTTGGTGACTTTTCCCCAAATGAAGGTTTAAGATGCTTCTATTCTACAGGTTATACCTCTAATACACATGTGCAAGGTTTCACTTGCGTGAGTGCAACAACATGATTGGCTTGATATGTTTCGCGGTTGTTCTTTATAAAGCAACTGATCAGCTTTTTGGGGGAAGGGGCTGGATAGGTGTAATACAACCACCATCTTTGACTTTATGGACCACGTTCAATTCATCATTATTTACTATCACTAATAGAACACACATTTCAGTTGTAATATTGTAGAGAAACACATCAATACCATTGAGGCTGACAGGAAATTAATGTGACATGCTGGTGACAAAGGATGATCAACGTTCTGTTTGTATTCACTGTGTTTGTCTGTCTGTGGATGTGTTTTGTTTCTTCCTGTAACAAAGCATGAACTCAATGCTTTCATGTTATGTAAGCTCATACAAGACGGTAAAGCAGCACCAACTCTGTATGCCACTGCAGATTACTGATTTACGTATATGTGTATTTGTTTGTCTTTTCAGATGGACTGCATTTAGTAAACCCCGTGTTTGCTGTCCTGTTATTGTACCCAGCATGTCTGGTGCGGGTGGGGGTGTGGACATTATGAAGATGGACGACGCTGTCACAGTGGGATGGTGTTTGTCGCAATGCAAGCATTTTCTTCTACTCTATTATCATTATCGTTGCTGATGTTATTGTTACAATAGCCATTTTCAGGAAGCGGTTGAGCTGCTGAGACCGAAAGGCAGAAAAGTGAAATGGAAAATGGAGACATTGGAATTCAAGAGGTGAATATGAGCTGTATAATATCTACATTTACAGATAATTGGGAGCATATACTATGACTGCTGTGCCTTATGAAATCTTTATGGAAATGTGTGTGGCCATAATATAAGAGCAAGCGGTTACAAAAGAAAGTGTTCCCAGGGCTGATTTATTGTTCCTTAAGAACATTTGTATTGTTAATGGTCTAATGCCAACTATGCTGCAAAATCAAGCATGAAGGAAGGTTAGGGCTCTGGGAACAATTTTAACTTTTATGAGCCTTGACACACTTCACAAACTGAGCACTGGCCATGAGCCATAATCAGAATTCAGCAGCAACACCATCCATTTAAAAAACATAATATAACTAATAGAAATTAATCGAAATGGTACAAGCAAGTATTAGGCATGTCAATGCCACAGTAGTCACAGCTCCAGCTTCACACTTTCATTGACAGGCCACACATGTTAATGCTATTACTCCTTCTCTCCCCCGTTTTCTCTTTCTCACATGGTTGTCCTTTAGGATGCTGGAGCAGATGTGATAAATGCTGCTGTTTATATCAAAGCACTCCCCTCGCCCCCCCCCTCACCCCCTCTGGGGAGAAGGAGGATGCCTCCATGCAGATTGATATCAGGAGGCCCAGCCATATCCCGCAAGGGCTGACTGATGGTCGGTCTGGATAAAAAATTAACTTTATTCCCAGCATTCAAGATATGATTCATGTACCTCCCCTCCCCCTCCTTCCCCAAAACCGTTCCACATATACTCTCTGGAAATAGTATAATACAGCATATAGTGCTGTACCGCCTGCCAACACCCAGAAAATACGTATGAGGTTTTTGTGTTTGCATGTTATGAAACAAGTAAAGTATCAACCTAGCATTACTTTGACATTAACGTGCTAAGGTAAATGGAAAATCAAAAATTCCTCTGATCTTTCTGAGGGAGGGAATGGGATCATGCTTTTCTGTTGTATTCAGGTACATCAGTCTTACAGCATTTCATGTGGAAAACAAATATATATTTGAAATTTTTCCGAGTCCTGATTGGCAGCAATTTTGTTCCAAACAAAGTGACCAACTCACATGAGTTGGAGACATGTTTGACCACTGGTTCTGTTTGGTCCTTCTGCCCTTCCATACCATCATGAGTGACAGGCAGGCAGAAGCTCTGGGGTCACATTACTCACAGTTAGCATTCTGTTCTTCCTATTTCCTGCGCTAAAAACATGGTGAAGCATTGCACTTTCCGCTCCAAAAGTGAGTGGGTAGTGTGGGAGGTGGCGGTGCAAAAAAGAACACAGCCCTGCTTTAGATTCCAATTAATTTGCCATCTGAAAGCAAAACTATATATGCAGAGAGGGGTAATTGCTAATAAATTATATTTAACATCGCACTTCAACTGCCAAAAGAAGACAAGTCAAGTCTAAGGGCATTATATCTCAAAGGAGTCAAAATGTTTTGACATGGTGTTGCAAATATTCCGTGATCATTTAGGCCATTTATATTGTCTGTTCGCAAAACAAGTTAGCCTATGCGCCCACTACAACCAAAACAGCAATGCAATTGAGTCCTCCTCTTTAGGGAAGAGTTGCAGCAAATCGCAAAAGCTTTTTTTCCCAGAGAGGTGTCAATGTCGATGGAATAGCGTATCCATAATTGCACCCTATAAAAGTGTCGGCTGGCTGACGGTTAAGGCTAATGAGAGAGTGGAGCAGGACAGTGAGGTGACATCCCGTAATTATCACCTCAAATCTAAAATTCAAAGAAGAGAAAAAGTAAAAAAAACAAGGAAAACATCAGTATGATATAAACATTTTTTTCTTTATCTGTTTGACAGAGATGTTACAAAGATGAGAAGTTGGAAATGAGGGTTTAATGTGATTTTAAAAGCAAAGGTCGGCAGCTAAATGACAGCCGTTGTTTCAAACTCAGTCAGTAGGGGGAAAAAAACAGGATTACATATTTGACCAAGAAAGTTACTGTTAGAATGTAGGTAGTGTTTTTGCTGATCCCTTTGAGCAATTTCATTTCTTATCAGTTTACAAACACTCCTGGGGAACAAAGAATGAAAACAACTGAACTTGTCCTGTGACATCTAAAGGTGCAATTGTATGGGTACTGAGTGGAATCCTTCATAGCACATTTTGATACACACCAATGTCCAGCAGTCGACACAGTCAATCCCAAGGGGATGGTAAAAGGCCAGAGCATAATCCTTTAGATGAAATTGAAACCCTTTGAAGCTGAGGAAATATAACCCCAGCAGTATATGAAACTCGCCCCGTTTGTCATTGATCAAAAGGTATTAAAACTATAATAGAGATCTGTTAGCAATTGATTAAAGGTCATATGAAGCCTAACAGAGATTGAATAACAATAAAGAAAAAAAATCAATAGCGCAAATATTGGTTTCAGGGTAACTTCACACAAGCGCTGTAACAATGATTAAAGAGCTTTCATAGGAGTGCAGTGGTGGGATTTGTTTTGGGTCAATTCATGAAATGAAGGATGCTGTTGTGTGAGTTTATCTACTGTACTTCCTCAAATAAAAACTGGTAGTCATTTAAAAGCCAGGTCTCCAATAATGGCCTAGGGTGTAGTTGACACAAACAAAAAAAGGTAGGCGCCCAAATACAGGCCGGGAAAAAAAACAAAGGTGGATAAGTTTGATATAATGTACATTTCTACTGCTTTATTTTAATAAATTCAACAATATAATCAGGCTATTCACCAATCATGCTATTTTCATCATTGTTGAAAATAGCATGATTGGTGAATATCATGATTAGTGAATCAAAAGACCACCATCTGTGCTAGTTCTTTTCTAACTGACACTTTGTATTGTTTGATTCCTTCGTTCTGATCCAAATTGCTTTGTCGTCCTTTAATTCCATTGTTTTATATGGTATGCCTGCATATGTTTCACAATAAAAGCCATGTTGTTAAATGAAGGGTTTCTGTCCACTGAAACGCTAGAAGGCTGTTAATTTGAAATGGTTACAGGAAGTGTTGAGTTTTTAACAGAGTAATGCAGTCATTTTAAACAGGGCAAATGGGAGGGCATCATACTAGAATCTGACCAATTACACTTATCTAACAGAGGGAATTAGAAATAGAGGCCCATTACCTTCTGCAGTTGAGGTAAATAAAGGCCCCGGTCAGTCTTTGAGGAAATACGGTAACGGATATAAATAAGAATTGAAGAACCTTTCTTGTCATGGTTTTCAGTTTTAGTCTGCCTATTCATTCTTTTCATTCAGTCCAGTTGTTTCTACATTTTCTAATTCTGCTGTCATTTCAGATCCTGTAAAGACTCTTTACCTAGAGTTGTCCTCTTGGGTCCCTTTTTTGAGAATGGTGACATGTTATGGCTTTATAGGAGGATGAAAGACCCAGGACAACACAATGTATATTTGATTCCAAAAAGCTCCTTCAGAAAAAAAATTAACCATTTTTTTGGCTTTATATTAGAGGTGTGAATGTGCTCTGCAACAGAATCTAAATGTCACAGCATACAATGTATTCACGATGATGTAAAGCTTTTTGGACTGCGGATGGCGCCACAAGATGGCTGCACTGATGAGAGCTCGAAGTCAACTCAGCAAACTTGTGTGGATTTACTTTTTATTATTGGCTCTTTTTGCACATATGCTGCTATAGTACATTCTGTATGATCTCCAACACTTTTGGAGATAAGATTGTCAGCCATTTTGGGCCTTAGCTCAACTTTTGACACCGCGAACAACGGACTCCCCTTTCTTGCACGTCGGAGGAGGAAAACGAAGTAAGGGAAGCAGGCCACGGCTCTTTGCAGAACCCGTCAGAGAAACATCAGACCTCCAATGCCTAGTATTCTGCTAGCTAATGTTCAGTCCCTGGACAACAAACTAGACAGGCTGCACGCATGGACATTAGGAGATTTTATGTTCTGGTGTTCACAGAGATGTGGCTGGACCCCAGTGGGCTCGACTGATCCGTAACTCTGAAGGGTTTTTCCGTTTACCGACAAGAGAGAATGAAGGACTACGGCCAGTCAAGTAGAGGGGGTGTGTGCTTTATGGTTAATTCTTCTTGGGCCAAAACATGTCTGTTTTAACAATGCATCACTCCCCAGGTTTTGGAGCTGTTGTGCATCAAAGTTAGACCTTGTTCCTCCCCAGAGAGTTCAGCTCAGTCCTCCTCATAGCTGTTTACATCCCCCAGAGGCTTGTAAATCTTTAGCCCTGGACAAGCTGTATAGCTTTGTAAATGGACTGGTGAACTCACACCCTGAGAGAGCATTCATTGTTGTGGGAGAATTTAACAGGGCCAACATGAAGAAAGTTCTCCCATATCCCATATCTCCCATAACATATCACTTATCCCAACAGGGGAGAGCAGTCCCTGGATCACTATTACACCCCATTCAGAGACTGCTATAAACCTGGCAGACCCCTGCTCCATCCTACAGTTACCTGCATATAGGCAGAAACTGAAACAGGAAAAACTGGGTTTCCAGGGTCATTTACAAATGGAACAAAGAGGCTGACGAGGTCTCATAGGACTGCTTTGAGACAGCTGACTGGCAGATGTTTGAAGATGCAACTTATGGCAACATAACAGACTCTCTCATTGGCTATATAAGTAAGTGCACTGATGATTTTGTTCCAAAAGCCACCATTAGTCCATCAGGGATGTCCAGCTACTACAGCTATGAACCCAGATGCATGTTGAATGGAGTATGCTGCATCAAGGAATATAAAGGGAAAAACAGGGACAATGTTCAGTCCTCCGCATTGTTCCTGGATACGCTCAACATCTTTTGTGCTTGTCCACAGGGTTGGTTTGATGCAGACAACATAATGCCCACTATGTGTCAACATGTAGCAGAGGTGTTCACAAATATCTTCAACCTTTCCTTGAGTCAGTCTGTGGTCCCCGCCCCCTTCAAGGCATCTACCATTGTTCCTGTCCTCAAGAAACTAGTGGCCTTCTGTTTAAACGACATCCACCCTGTCGCACTGAAATCAGTCATCATGAAGTGCTTCGAGCAACTAGTCAAACCCCATAACTGCTCCTCCCTTTCTGACATCTTGGACTCTCTTCAACTTGTATACAGAATACATGTGAGAATGCTCTGTATTGATTACAATTTATTACAGCTTCATTGATTACAGGTCAGCAGTCAGCACCATCATTCCCTCAAAACGTGTTGCTAAGCTCATTGATCTTGGACTGGAGACCTACATCTGCAGCTGGATATTCGACCTCCTGACTGGCAGGAGGTCGAATATCAGGAGGTGGTGAGAATCAGCAGTCACACCTTGGTCTCACTGATCCTCATCACGGGCGTACCACAGGACTGTGTACTCAGCCCCCTTGTTCTTTCTGTTCACTTATGACTGTGCTGCTAAGCACAGCTCCAATGTCATTGTTAAGTTTGCTGATGACCATGCTGGGCCACATCATAGACAACAATGAGAAGGCCTACAGAGAGGAGGCGTAGACACTAACCAGCTGGTGCCAGGAATACAGCCTCGCTTTCAATGTAAGTAACACTAAAGAGATAATCGTGGACTACAGGAGACAGCAGGAGGTTGGATACCCCCCATCCACATGGTGATGCTGAGGTTCAAAGGGTCAGCAGCAGTACGTTCCTCGGTGTGCACATTACACAGGACCTCTCCTGGTCACTACACACGGACACCACGGTCAGGAAAGCTGGCCAATGGCTCTATTTCCTGAAAAGACTGAGGAAACCTGGCATGAATGCCGGCATTCGATGAACTTCTACAGGAACCCCATTGAGAGCTTGCTGACAGGCTGCATCCCAGTCCCGTACAGGAACTGCAATGTCGACAGGAACTGCAATGTGGAGGTGGCACAGCACATCATTGGCAACACACTCCCAGCCATTCAGCATATCTTCCACCAACGGTGCCTGCGTAAGGCACACAGCATCATCAAGGACCGCAGCCACCCAGCACGCAGACTGTTCTCCTTGTTAACGTCTGGCAGACAATACAGAAGAAATGGCTGCACATGCCACCAGACATAAGGACACTTTTTACCGCCAGGCCATCAGACTTCTCAGCTCATATATCTCAATATTCCACATTGCATATTTGCTTACCTGCTTGTCTGCACTGTCTACTGTTTACTGCACGGCTTACATAAAAATGCACTGTCAACCATGAATGCCGCTATTGAACCAGGACTGCTACATACCCACTGTAGAATACTGTTTTATTTACTCATCACTTTTACTTTTATAGATAAATCCTCATTTTCATATATGTATATAGTGTTATATTTTGTTTTTATCTCATCCCATCGTTACATAATTTTTTTGTTTTATTATTATTATTTACATATTGCTGAGCTGACTGGTTTTCTTGTACTACACGTTTCATTTTATTGTTGATCGGTGCATTTAATACATTTTCATTCTCCCTGACATACCCTGGTAGGTCATAGTTTGAGATTTTATCTGTGGACACAAAACAGGAGGTGATTGAGGTACTTACCCTAATGAGACCTCGGTTCCTGCAGTGTTCTTTTGTGTGACTTGATTGAATGGGCACAGAGTATAAGTATACCTGCAATGAGAAAAAGTAAACACAATGCCAACACTGAGAAAAATATTACACAAGATTGTAATCCATGGTGGGTTTACTATACCTCACAATAGTTATTTTCATGTTGGATTGTGTTTTCCTGCTCTTTTGCCCAGGCTTTGATGAACTAAAGCTAAAGCTTGACCAATAAACATCAGCATGGCTGAAATTATTGGCTGATTTTGGTTTATCACAGAATTGTTGTTATGGGTGTATTTTCCAGCTGGAAAGTACCAAAACCTAGAATAGCAAAAGATAAACATCTTTTGCAATTGAAACAGTTGCATAGCTGGCCCACTAGGGAACACTGTCAGGTTTATTTTTCAGTTGTAAGATGTAATTCTCAGTACATAACTTGGTCTTAATTCTTTAATAACCAAAGATAAGGGGTCCTTATCAAAAAAGTTATTTTATGTATTTATATTAAAGCTGCTCTATGCAATATTTGTATATTTACAATAGATCAAAAAACTAGATGTAATGTGAAATGCGTAGTAGAATTAGCAGTGCCCCTCAGCTCTACAGAATTCTTTAGCGTCTTTCAGCTCATTGTTTTGGTTTTATGACCTCTATTATTTTTTTTATTCATTCTCACCACTTTCATCAGGATCAATTTAAGCTGGAGCAGGAAGTGTTTTTTTTTAGCTAAAAAGACTGTATAGTACCTGCCCAGCAACAAACATCATTTGTACAAAGTTAGTGACTAGCTGTTTAGCATAGTGGAGCATTAAGCAGCCAAAGAGCTAAAGGGATATTTCCTCCAGGAGTTAGTGGAGACCAGACCAGGGATAAAATGAGCGTGAATATGGATTTAGATTCAGAAGATGGCCAGAAACACAACTCCAAATGAAAGCTAATGTTGCTCCGTATCTGCTCGATATTTAAATAGACAACTCTTTCCTAATAACAACTTTACAAGGTTATGATATGTCAGTGTTATGTATACAGTTTTGTTCTGCTCCCCCAAGTTGCCAAAAAAAAATTGTAACTGTATCTTTTAAACTCTGAAATATCAATATCTACCTCAAAAGTCCATTGCCATTCAGGCTCTACAAAAAAAATAACTTAGATAAGCAAAGTGTAGTAAATACAGTAAAAGTAAAGTACTAAAGCAGTGTTTTACTGAGAAGAATTATTGAACAGTAAGACTCTGTCTAGGCTCAGTGGCTACCTACTGGGACAGAAGATTGATAAGGAGCCACAAGTTACCCTGCCATCAACAGCTCCTTCACCAAGGCAAAGAGTATAGAGGACTTAGCAATTAGCAGCAACCATCACTAATGTACTGCTGGGGATAGCGTTGGAAAGAGGCACGATCACTAGCTCCAGTAACAAACTGATCAAAGACCTTGATGGTGAAACCGACAGGGGAAAAAGACAGCCGGGCTTATTTCCTTGACATCTGAACCATTACACTGACTGTTATAAAAGAGCAGAGGATGCCCAGACAACCACAACGAGAGAGAGACAAAGAGCTAGAGAGAGTGAGAAAGTGCAGGATGAAGGGAAAAAAATGTCTGTAGCGTAAGTAGATGTGGGCCGGGAAGTGCAGGGGGGATTTCAAAAGCTGTATGAAAGAAAAGCAAGATGAAAGGAAACAAAATGATGAAGATCAGAGAAAGGGGGATAGTGGGAGAGAGGTACGTTATTGGCTGCCGAGTTCTGTTGCTCATGTGCTTGTTTGCAGATTCTATTAAATGCCTCTCATCTCAGAGACTTTCATTTATGCATTTATCTGTCCATGTCTACTGTATGTATCGATGGGGATGCCCCTTCCCCCATCCACCAGATATAAGGGCAAGGAAAAAAATAACAGAAGCATCTTTTTTGACTGCGGAGTAAGCAGTACAGCTCAGAGTAGAATTAAATGTGTCTCACCATGACTAAGCCTATTGAGAATCCATTGCCCCTCCAAGGAATTTGACACTGTGCAGCAAGGTTTCTACTGGGCTGTAATCTTATATATTTGTATTATACTACTTTATTCTCAAACTATATACGTTTTGGATATGTTACCAGCAATGTTTGTCTGTTGCTCGGCTGGTTCACCACTTTGGTCCAGACTAAAATATCTCAATAACTATTGGATGGATTGCCATGAAATTTGGTTTAGGCAGTTATGTCCCCCTCTTGTTCCTCTATTCAGGGTAAAAGAAGAGCTAAGCATTGGTTAAAGGTTCCTTCACAGCTGGCCTTGAACTTATCAAGGACAGTCAACACCCTCAGGCAGCTCCAACATCATATGACAAGTTAGCAGGAAACCCACACCTGAAGTACCTGAAAGAACTTACATAACTGCTGCATGGTAGGAAATAGAAATTTTATCTCATCCGTGCTTTGGTCCAAATTTTTATCATGTACAACTATTTCTCAGCCAGATCCCTTAAAAGCACAACCAAATGCCAAATAAAACAATGTGATATTAGCCAAATAACCTCCCATACTAAACAAATGAATAATAAAATAAATAAATCAGAATTCCTTCTCAACACTTGCTTTATTGTTCCTTATACAAGCCACTAGATTCATTAAGTTGGTAAAGCAGGTGTTTCTGCAACAACAAACATCCTCATCTGAGCCCACAAACAGATGGCACCTGATAGACAGAGGTATACTGAGCAGAAGAGGGGTGGGGGGGGTAACGCAGTGAAAAAGCAATCAACTGAGTCCCATAAGGGAGTACCCCTGTATGTCTGTACCTTTGCCCCCTCTCTATCACCCTCTTACCCTCAAGGCAAAGCCATCTATCCCTGCCCACTTTTGCTGACAGGCTAGGACTGCAAACGCACACACACACACACACACACACACATACACATACAGACACACACAAAGCTAAGCTATTTATGTGCAGGGGCACTGTTATCTGACCTTGCATGCTCGCCTCCATGTGGCAGCTTGTGAGAAAACAAAGGCAGGCAAAGCAACACAGAAAATGTGTCGCTGGGTAAAAAAAAAAAGAAAAAAAGTTAGGCGAGATAATGCCGAGCACAACATGCGGATGGAGCGGCAGGTTGATTAGCTGTCTGTCTCCTGGACAGACAGTTCACATTCTGCCGCCTGCATTATATAAATGGGACACAGCAGAAAGGTCAAACAAGTACATTTACACAAACTGTCCCAAGCTATCCTTACCAAATGGGCACAGTGTGACACGAAGGAGGAAATATCCACTGAGGTGGATGAGCGGTGTCAAAGGCTTTGAGGAGAAGAGAGTGATGGCGATGGAAATATAAGGCTGTGAAACAGCCAGGACAACAAAGACAAAGTCAGAGGAAAGGGGACGATGGAAGGTTAAAAAGAAATAAAATTGCGCAAAAGGGGGTGAGAGGGTAACAGAGCGTGCTGGTCGTTACGCTGTGCATATGAATCACCAATTGAACAGGCCGCAAATATAACAGATGATGACGTGTGGCAAGGGGGACACTGGGTACAGGATACAAATGATAAGAAAGAGAGTGACAAGAAGACCCGCTGGGTCACTGATTAAACCTTGATAATCATTAGAAGGCTATAATGAGCAGCAGATAAAAAATGACTACAGTGATCCTCCCATTCTGATCCTGAACTCCTCACTACCTCTCTTTCTGTCCCCCACATTCGATCTGTCACAGTCTGGCAATGCAGCTCTGACACTAGCCATGATAAGTTGATACCACTGTTTCAATCTTTGGCAGGTGTTCTGGACCTGGAGGGTACACAGTAAGAGAATAAATATCTTAGATGCAACTACTTAGCCCCTCAGGCAGTATTTCATGCTTCACTGGATCCGACTGCAGGCTTAGTTCACTCATAAATCGGCTGATTTCTGGAGCAAAACTCTATAATATGCAAAAATAAACTTCATCCCGGTCTTAATGTTTGCCAGTACAGAAATCACTATTAATATATATTAGATATAATGAAGAGTGGTAATAATTTAACTCTAAATTTTCAAATTTTTAGCATTTATAAGCAGTGTATAAAAATGTAATATTTTTTTTAAAAACTAATACTATGTTACTATGTAGCTGAAAGTAGATATAAGGATATATAAGGAAATCTTTAAGTGATTATTAATGTATTTGTGAACAACTATAAGTTTTCCTGTGACTCCTCAATAACTAGTGTATAAAGAGTAAAAGAATGATTAACACAATATAATATAGTTGTATGTATCATATTTAAATATGCATGCGTACACACATGAAGCAATTCTTACAGTGTGTATAAAACGTATCAGTCAAATTATCAATCTTGCTCACTTGTAATGGAGAATGAAGATGAACAGTTTATACATAATTATGATAAATATAATCAAAAACCATTTATTAAGTGTATACATACCACTCATAAATGCTAAATGGGAGCGTTAAAATGAAATGTTACCAGGGCTTTGTACACCTACTAAAGGATAATTCTGGATAATTTATTTTTAACAACATCTTCATATTCCCAGATTTCAGTTAAGTCGGTGATTATAGTTTTTAGGGATAAGAATGATCACCAACAATATGAAAATAGGACCCACATTGTTATAAACTACAATTATACTTCCCCAACCAAACCATTGTTAATTATGGTTCTGACGCAGTCACCTAACTAGTGTTCACTGGGCTACATAGGAAAAAAAAAGATAAGCATATTCACTCCTAAATCCACTGAGACTGAGTCAAGAGAGGGAGAAGGAGAGAGACACAGCAATTAAGCCCTTTTCCCACCAGACTGCTATGTGACGGCGTGGTCGGAGTTCACTGACGGTGACAACGCAATCGGCAGCAACGTCAACATTAGCTAATTGGTTTACAGGTAACACTGAGTACAATCGGCTGGCATGCCTGAGGTCAAAGGTGACTCAGCAATATAAAGTGACGTGGTTAATTGTTTTGGTAGCAAACTTTATGGAAAACCAACGCTTTATTTTGATAGTGTAGAGCAACCTCGTGTCACACATTTCTCAGTGGAATGTGTTTCAATAATAGTGTCAACATTGCATAACAGGTTACACTCTAGGGAGCTTTAAATGTATATATTTATTCAGTCATCTTTATTTTTATTCATGACATTTTAAGATTTACATTATTTTGCCATCTTTAAATAAGGAAAGTACTACCCTACATTTTTACTGCATGCATGTATTAATATGTGAAGTAAAGTCATATTTAGGCTTGACAATACTGTAGATCAGACAAGGTAATGACTTAATATTCTATTCGTATGTGTTATTGTTAGAGATATAGTCGAAATTCACCATAGAAACAAAGTCTTGCAAACTCAAAAATAAATAAGCCTCTCGTTTTGCTGAGCTATGAGTAATTGAGAGAGATAAAAATAATAGAAAAATTAATTGCTTTAGCACCTTTTTCACACAACGCACAAGGTGTTTACAATGAAAGGATAATAACAGTCACATTTACAGAAAAACAAAGGAAATTTAAAAAGCAGCAGCAATATGAGCAAATAACATCTGACTAATTGAATGGAAAATAAATTAAATTCATGTACTGATCATTTGAGGAGGAAAATCTGTCTGTCTCTTTTGACTCTGTTTCTGTGTTACTCAAACTAGTAAAAAGTAGCGCAGTGTATGTACTGAAGAGAGTGACTCTCATTGCTATGATATTGTCAACCATAAGTTGCCCAGTGATGATCTTGTACAATACAGAAACCAAACAAATCTCCCTTCAAATCCAGGACAGATTAATTGAAAATTCCACTGCACATACATGAATTTAAAGGAATAGTCTGACATTTTGGGAAAGTTGCTTTTTTTGCTAAGAAGATTGATCCTACTCTCGTATCTGTAAGATAAATATGAATCTACAGCCAGCAGCCAAGTAGCTTAGCTTAGCACAAAGAATGGAAACAGGAGGAAACAGCTAGCCTAGCCTGGCAGCCAGGATGTCACTGCACCCGGCCCCAAAATAGTCCTGCACATATCCCCTGTTAAAACCACAACCTGTCCTTTTTCCACCTCAGCTTTTTTTTTAAGGTTTAAATAAACTAAACTAAACTTGTAAGTGAGATTAAGTGGTGTGGATAGGTGGATTTTTAGGTGGAGTGACTAACATATTTATTCAGTGTGAACATACAGTAGCTCTAAAAGTAACTAGAAGCTTATCTGACTATCAAGTTCACTTGCTCTAAATTGTGAAAGGAGCAGTTGAGAAACAAATTTTCAGATTCACATTCACATTACTGAATCAGTAGTGAATAATCTGACCTGCTTGTAAAGGCAGCAGAATAAAATGGGAACCTGGAAAAGGGCATTCCATGGACTAAACTTTGATACGGGCTGACGAGCTGAGTTTTTTCTGTTTGAGGCCAACTTACAAAAATGCAGAGCTAGTAATGCTACAAAATAGTTCTGGCGCTTTTTTGTGGCTGTTTCTTTTATGATTTTGCTTATGTTTCACTAGTTTAATTTTAGCGTGCAATGATTTTCTTTTATTTTACAGTGAATCATTATGAGACCTGAAAATTAGAGCAGCACTTATATGTGCTTACAATATATGTGTTTTTTGACCAGAAGTATGGATGAGTCAGTATTAATATATTTCATATACTATCAATCAAAATTATGTAGCATAGAGTTCACACACACACACACACACACACACACACACACACACACACACACAGACAGACACATTCATAAAACTAACTCAGTAGAAAGTTTTCTTAAGACAGATAAATTAAATATAAGAAATCATTCATTACCTTTTTTGCAACAAGAGTATAGTCTTTTGTTCAAATAACGGTATAACAAAAGCCGGTAGTGTCTCGAATACAGATCTAGTTGGCCAGTACATACAGTAGGCCCTCAACTAATGTATAAGTTTATAACTAAACATTTTAATCCAACTGCATAACGGGCTGTGAACACACTGTATACCATTAATAAGCACACCTAGCTATATCTGCTCAATATATTACAGCCAGGGTAGTTTAATAGTTTTCAGTGCAACTTTTATTACACCATTATACTTATAATCACTGCATTGTTATTGCTGGTGTTACTGTGTTATTATGTCTTAACACAGTGGCAGGATGCAGGAGTGCATTTATTAAAAGAACACCTACTGTAGGAGATGAATGCGGGAGCGAGGCCCTTTCATTCATTCATTTCTGGTGAAAAAGTTCAACACTGTTTGGATCTAACTACTACAGTAAAAGCGTAAAAGTACACAAATGACGTGCTCCTAAAATTCGAATGGTCACCTCATCAGGCCTCAAGTGCAATTATGGAATCAAATTCCAATAATGTAACTAATATTGGGTGGACTTATTAAAATTCCTTCATGATCACTGTGGGGCTGGGTCAGTGCAATTCCTTTCACTTGGTACTCACTTGGTACTCAAGTTGAGAGTTTGCTGGCAGTCCAAAGACCCAATGCAAGTTCATCCCTTTACAGCCACTTTAAAAGAAGAGATACTAAAAGTGGGACATTTCTGAGTTTACCTTAATTTTCCACATAGTGAAGTACACATACAAGTCTGAATAAAAAGCTGTCTGGTGTTTTTACTATGACTCTGATTGAAATTCACTTTCCTGACAGCTCATCATATTTTGGCCTTGAAATTCTTTATGCAAAGCTGAGAGTCAAAGCACAAGGTTGATATATTTTTTTTTTTCATTTTTTATCTTATTATACTTCACTTCTGTGAAACATCAAGAAGAGGGAAGGTGAACGCACAGCAGAGACCTCTTTCCCATATAAATTACCCAGGAAAAATAATAGTAACACAGAACCAAGAGCCTCTCTCCCTTAAAATATGCCTCCATTTATATGCGAAAGATGGGAAGCAAAACAAGCCAAACTTGAAGCCAATTTAGTTTTTAGAGCCATCACTAAGGGCAATGAGGCAAATAGCCTCTGGCAGATCATTTAAAGCTGCATTCTCCCTGACATCTCTCAAGATGTTACATTATTATTGCTGCTGTTTTCTTCTCAAAATAGGTGAAGGTTGAGGCATGTGGAAGATATGATAAGAACTAAGGGACAACAGCTGGTCTGTATGGATCTTTAAAATTTCTGAAATTGCATAATGGAATCATGTCACTTTAAAAATAAAATCCAATGTTCATACAACTATGTTTGTTATAAGTATTTTATATCTTTACAATCCGATGCAATTATACAGTGACATTAGAACGATTAAAACGATTTCATTAGTTTTGTTAGTGGTAGCTACATAACCGTAAGGATCCCATAAGCTTTTCAGACAAATTTCACTGTGATCACCCTTGAAGAAAATAATCAGTGGGTTTTATTCTTTCACGTGCCTAAAAAGGACCTTTCCCATAAGTTGATTAACAATAACATATAACAGAATGTAAAGGATGCTATGTAGGTGTGTAGCAAGTTGGCTGAAAATAATATTTTTACACTTTTCCTCCCTCAAAGGTGTAAAAAAATGGCTCTTAACACTAAAAAGTGTTAGGAAATCTAATTCAAGATAACTTAAGGTGATAATTAGAGTTCCCACATTAAAAGTGAACTAGAATTACCACCTCACAGTTGTATGCCTCCACCAACCAATCAAGTTGCAGTTTACATCCATGTCTGTCCTCATATAGAGGCTCATATATGTAATGCAGACTTTGAAAGAATTTAATACAAGGTGTTAAGTGTATTTTGTCATATTTAGCATTTGAAATTTTGAGTTATAGCCAAAAACCTGTTTTGTGAGGTCACAGTGACCTTAACCTTTGAGCTTTGAGCATGAAAGTTCATTTCTGACCTTGGTAACAGTAGTTCGACAAAATAATCATAATGCAAGGTCGCCTGAGTAGCTTTTTCCGGAGTTTTCACCCTCATATTGCGATCATCGTCAGCAGCTTTATCAGTTGTCATGAAGATAACTGACTTGATATACTGAGGTTACATGATGACAACTGAGCCATCTCCATTACAAGTTAACAAGCGAGTACAAGTAAATTTCATCCACTGAGGAAGATCATGAGGTGTGGCTGAAAGGTATGGAACAAGCTAGTACATGGACCTTAAGTTAAGAGTATTTTGTCAAACTATATGTAGAAATGTCTAGATACCAACATTCCTTTATGCTTAGACAGGTGTAATTACAGTATATTGTTTGACTTGTCAACTGTATTCAACCAACGTAGATTGGTCAAATAGGGCCAATACCCAGTGCTCATAATAAGATCAGTATCAATACCAATATAAAATCTAGTATGTTAGATTGGTATATCGCTAGTAAGTATGCATTCTTTCAGGGTTAAACATGTATAGCAAGTTGTTTTATCAATAGGTAGATACGCCAGAAGACAGTGACTTTGTTCTGCAGCTGAGCCAAACTGTGGGAGATCAACGGTTTATACGGGCTTTGTCAATTCATAGTTAGTTCCATAAGTATTTGGACATTGACACAATTTTCATAAATTTGCCTCTGTAAACCACCAAAATGGATTAAAATGAGAGATGTGACTGAAGTTTGGACTTTCAGCTTTAATGGAAGGGGTTTATCAAAAATATTGCAATAACTGCTTAATAAATATAAGGCTAAAATCACAAAGGTATATGATTCATCTAAAACTACTCATTAGAATGCATCCGCTAAAAAAACGTTTGTTATGTGTAGAATGTGGTAATTACACTTTTTGTAATTTTGTAATTTCATTAGATAAGAAACTCTGTTGAGCTCGCTAGGAGGTTCAGGTTGTCACAGCAGAAAGTGAGAAACAGCAAGAAAAGAAATATAATATAAACATTGCATAACTCTGGGATTCAATTTCTTTATACATTAAGACACTTTGCTGTCTTTCTTTTGGTTTTTACTGGTTTTAAATTTATGCTTAATTTTTTCCTGTGTCTCTCTGTTAAACCTATTGATTATTTAATTTTCCTTATTTAGTTCAAACCAATTTAAATCTTTGCACCAGTTTCCAGCCCTGTATCAAATTAATATAAATTTTGGTTAGGGATGTAAATGTATCTGCCAGTAGTGATTGCACAGTAACTTTAGCTCACTATAAATTGTCTTATTTCTAAAACTACTAAAATATTTAACCATATTTATCAGCATCGCTTGGCCCCATTTACTGTACAGAGCTAATGGGGAGGGTAGTGGCTAGGCAACCATGTCACCTAAAAATTACATTTTCTATGAACATTACGAGGATATGTTGTTAATTTATGTATCTGGCAAGTCGCAAAATATGTTGATACTAAACATATCATCAGAATGTCCACAGACCGTATTTGTTTTCTGTCAAAATATTCAATCTTGCAGAACAATATCAACTTGTAGTGATTACAGCATTATTACTTGTCTTGTTTAATAGTGAAAAAGTTATGGTGACTTCAGACACAACATTTTTATTTACATTTTTAAAAAAACCTAACCTTAAACAAATATGCTACTGTTGCCCAACCCTGACAACAAATAGGACTGTGGATGCGAACCGCGGTCTCTGGTGTGATGGTTGTACGCTTTGTATGCCCTCCATTCACCCAAGCCGCCTTGGTGACTGCGTAGCAGCTAATAAAGGTTAGACTAAACCAATCCTCCTGCCTGTACAACCACTGTATATTTACAAATTTGATCAACTGTCACTCAATAATCCCAATCCCTAATTCTTTAGCCTCAGAGTTAAACCAAAAATAGTTCATCAGAATAAGATAACTGACAAACAGAAAGATGCAGTACTTGTCAAACTTCAAACTAACTTTTCTCCAACTGCATCATATAATATTCTCATGATATACTGTATCTGATATAACTCATACTTTTTTCTTGCACTGAAAAAAAACGTGTTATTTTTAAGGTTAAAGTTCTTCATATTAATGGATAGATTGGTTATTTATTGCAGCTAGATATGGCTATGGATAACTGTCTATATTTTGCACACTGATAGCTGGATATCCACAGTAATACCACACATGTTGACAGGAGGATATTTACAAGTCTTAGAGATCATTGGATATTTTGTTTGTGCCTAGGTGAAAACCACAAGGGTTATGGGACAAGTCCTCCCGTCCTCACCATGCACACAAACTAAAAGCCTAAATATGAAAACCTTTTTTCCAAGCTGGCACAGGTACCTGCCCACTTGGCCAAGCCGATCGAGGCACACATAACACAGGCAGGCTCCACTGCTAGTTCGTGGTATCCTCCATGCAGAGGAAATTACATATAATTGCAGCTCATGTTTTGATGTCTAGGTTTGGTGTTTTGGAAGGTTATGCACTCTCTGACTAAAGCGCAATGCCAGTTAAACAGCCAGCAATGAATATTTAACTTGAGATATTACAGTACTAAAAAAGATGGAAAATAATGGCAACAAAAAAGATGATTACCTTGGCTCTAAATCACCTCATTCTGACATAAACACAGGGCGTCCCGGTGTGCTGTGACAGGCTGTGATAAACAAAACATGAAGTTAACCGAGACACTCTCAGCACAACCAGCCCACAGACATTTGGCTCACTGCCCAATTCTCTGGCCATGGATTTGACAGGATAACAAAGACTGATGAGAGTTATGGTTTTATCACCCCACCATACGCACATACACTCATTGCGAGCCCACTCCTCTACTGGACCAACGGAAAACTCCTGCTACTTGAGATGGCTACCCCTGCTGTGGACCGGACACAATCTCCCCGACTTCAGTTGCTCACAGTAAGGGACCAGCATCTTGACAGCTAAAGCCTTTGTTGAATCACAATTGGGTGAGTGAGGCAGTGATTCAACAAGAAGATAAAGTGACTGTGCTCTTCAACATATGATCTTGTATTATTTCGAAAACCACTGGTTTAAGAACTACTGTCTCACACTCAACGTGTGAATTTAGGCATGTTTTGTGTAAGTTTGTATGTATAATCTCTGGACTTGCGGGCATTGGAACTGTGACGTTGTTGACATGTTTGTTGTGTGATGCAGTGGCTTGGAGCCCAGGACAAGTTTTCCTGCAAGACAGTAAAGTATACCTTACTTGACCTTACCAAACATGGCTACTGAAGAAACATTAGGCGGACCACATATCTTCCAATCTTAATAGAATGCGCACAAAATATCAAGTTTTACAAATAAATACTTCACACCAGACATGCTGCACCAGTTTATCAAATGTAATTAAATGGAAACTCGAAAGGTGCAACAGATGTGGAGAAACACACAGTAGGGGCTTGGCTTGAAATCCAAAGATTTTTGATGAAAAGCATGCATTAGAAACTGTGGGGTGCAGAGTGTACCAGGTAGACATGATCTAATGAATAAAAGACTACAGGTTGTATTAAGGGAATTTCAGGATATTTTGTCTATGGTGCTTAAATTTTGACCACTGTTTTGTGTGTCTTGTCACAGTCATTAAAGTTTTAAAACGCTGGTCCGTGTAGAATTTTAATTACATAATTTAAAATGGTTACTCTTTCCTCCATAAGTAAATAATTATTCATGATTACATAAAATGAGCTTTAAAAGTACCTTAAAGGGGAATTTTTGCTAGACTTTTAAAGAATAAGTCTGATAATATTCTATATTTATATCATGGCCAATAAATCCCATTAAAAGACAAAAACCAACAACTGAGTGATTCCACTAACAAGTATTTCATTGTGTAGTCAAAGCCTGATATAGCTTCTTCCTGTGTGCCATAGATCTCCATTGTTGCCATGTTTATTTTGAGTCGTGCTGCTGTAGATACTTGCTAGCACACCAAATCCCTGGCTAAAAACAGTCCCTAACAAATGCTCTATTTACACCTGTTTGAGTAAATTACAGTGCCCTGCTGTTTTAGGAAATTATTTAATCTTTTTTTTTTTTTTTTGTGAAAGTATGCATACATGATCTGTTTTTAAAGAATTATGTCTTCATTTGGAAGACCACTGGGCTTGGGGTAGAGAGCCACAAATAGGGCAGAGAAGTCAGAAAGTATTGAGAGCAGACTAACACACAGTTGATTTTGGTCTTTTCAAGGGATTTTTCTGACAATAAGAAAATTATAGAATATAGCCAGCTTTATTTTTTAACATGTCAGATTTTCCTTGACACTACATAATGCATGTCTTAAAG
This sequence comes from Xiphias gladius, assembly GCF_016859285.1. Lineage (NCBI taxonomy): Eukaryota > Metazoa > Chordata > Actinopteri > Istiophoriformes > Xiphiidae > Xiphias > Xiphias gladius. Next base: position 10,118,000 of record NC_053411.1, read on the forward strand.
CAGATTAATGCAATCTTTCTGCCCCCTCTGTTATTCACAAATGGCCAAACGTGACCTTTTGAAGTTAATTAACTGCATGAGCAGCTCATTAAGAGTAATGTTAAATTTCATGCTTTAATTTAACAACAGTGTCTGTGCCACATCTATCATAATTTGAAAGCTACTGGGTGTGACAAAGTGCTCATGCTCTAAGGCATGGACCTGCATAAACAGCTACTGCAGCACAACCACTTATTTTAACAACATTCCAATTATGGGTAACCAGGCCTTCTGCCTTTCTGTCCCTTTGATAAACCAGGGCAAACAAGGATTTCATTTCATTTGTGTGTATGCATGAATTTGTCTTTTGTTAGCTGTTAGTCTCCTTTGCTTTTTTTTTTAGCATTACATGAGATTTTAATGGCAAAAGGTCTTCATGTTGAAGCTGGGCATAGTGAAGGACTTACATTATGTTAAAATTGAAGGCTAATTTCTTCTTTAATCACTTTTTTTTTTATTTTCTGGAAAAACTGACATGGCAGAAGCTCTTAATAATGTTTTTACTAGCAAGAAATTCACAAACATGTTTCCATTTCTGACAAATACTTGCCATCCACAGGCTGACAGCAAATAACTTACTGTCTAAAGATCCCAATAGTCCTGTCAACCCCTATTTGTAACTAGATATTATTCATGACACAGCTGTTATGAAATCTACCACATATATGGCCTTTCATTTCCATGTTGCTCTCACAGCAGTCAGCAGACACATCTAGGACTCCACACCACCCGCCGTACCGTGGTTTATATCCAATTTGAAACAGCTCCCTCTAGGCTATCCTGATGGAGTCTCTTTCTTCCCTAGAAGAACCCAGTGCACTGTTAAGTTGGAAGTGTCACTTGTGCTGCGTTATCCTTCTCTCTTCTCTGTCAAAGCTGAACCACAGTGGCGGGCATGACTCACTGAAGTGCTGTACTTTCTAATGACACGAGAGCGGAGGCTGAGTCAATCTGACCTGACAGTCTTGCATAAATCACGGCCCTTCGATTTAAGTTGCTTTGAGGAGTGTCAACAAATCCACAGGAGGAATATTAGACTCTGCTGTAGGTAGGGGCTCCGCCTCTGAGAACTCATTATAGGGTGTCTTCCTTCATGCTGTGCCAGGCTGTGTTGACTGAATTGCCAAGCTTATTTCTGATTCACTGGCAGAAGCCTGCGTTTTAAATTCTCGACTTGTGATAAGAGCCCACCAGCACCCTAAAGACCATTTCAGGGGAAATACATGGATTTTTAATGGGTACATTTTTAAAGGTGAGCTTCAACTGCTTCAATGTCAGGTAATGTTAAAAAAAAAAGGTAAATTTGGGCTGGAAAGAGGTGTGTGAAAGTATTGCTATAAATGCCATTAAATGACTATGCACCAAAAACAAACCTCCTCTCTTAGCTTTTATTCATGTTGTTTATGGTCTTTAGAGAAACTGATGAGAAGGCAATGGAGAGTAGTACTACACAGCGTTTAGCTTCCAATCTTGCCGTTAATCATTCCACTTGAAAGTGTTCAACAACAAAAGGCTGTTTCTCCCCCTTTGAAATCAAAGTAATTATATTTTTCCCTGGACAAACAAGAGGAGGCTTCAAGCCCCAGTTGCAGAAGTGATTCACACCATCATGAGGCAAGGCACAAGCAAGGCTGAGGAAATGACTCAACAAAGAGGTGCAGAGAGGAGAATCCACTTTTGCAAAGACAAAAGGAGAAATCTCAGCTGACACCCTCTCTCAAGATTAACAAGTTAGGCATGCAATGTATAAGAGTAAAGAGGACCAAATCCAGTTCCTGTGCATCTCCTCAAAAACAAGCAGCTATTTCTATTTCCTTGCTCATTAGGGCTGTCTAATATACCAAACTGCTCCATATATGTCAGTCTCACCAAATGATCCTCAACTGGTTCAATTTGAAATCTTTTTCCTGTCACGCCCCACACCAGCACCAGTTGAATCCCATTCATAAATAATGCACAGCTATTAGTTATATTAAAGACAGGCAGCGTTTCAGCTCAGGAAACTTTTACCACTCCAGGCATTTTTTCCGATATTGGCTGACACTCAAGGAAAAAAAGAGGGAGCAATTTAATCAAAAGTGAGAGATCTAAACACCAGGGAGGGCGGATGTAAGATGGTTTCAACCGATGAAGAAGAAGCTGGAGAGAGAAGTGTGTGATTCTGTTCCATTATTGGAGAGAAACTGTAGCTCTGCTAGTTCGCTACTCGAGGGCATTGGAGGGAGTGCTATAGGAAGCCGTTGGTTTATGTGTCTGTCAATGTCATGTCTTCTCTGGATCATGGTTCAAGGCAAACAGCAAGAATAAAGGGAGGCAGGGAGGGGAACTGGTACATTGCTGAGAGGGTGCTGGTAGGTCAAAGGACCTTGAACTGAGTTGACACTAGTGGATATTGTGCTCTTCAGTGATTTGAAGGATGAAAAATAACATGGAGCGTATGATGCCAATAGGCTAGGGAAAGAAAGGTAACCAAGCACAGTATCAGTTTCTGTTCAAAAGGCTGAGGGGAAGAGATTGACAGAAATAGGCTAATTTGATCCAGCTTGTAAGAATTTGATTAACCAACAAGAATGTTGTTTTTTGCTGTTACAGCCTCTGCTACAGTAATGTTTGGCTGAAATATTTTGGTTTGGTAAGGTTAACTTGTTTGCAAAACTACATACTGTAGTTAACATCATACCCTTTTAGTGAATGTTCCATCACCTCTCAAGGTTTCAATTGTCGTGTGGCAGCGAGCTAATGAAGCTAACGTTAGCTCCACGAGTTGCTTGAAAATGGCGGCTAACTGGCTAACTCTTTAATGTTTCCAGCTGTTTTGTTTTAAAATGAGAAGCTGTAAAAGGCTTAAAAAAATATACTCTTGATAGCTACATGAATGATATCATGCTGAAGGAAAGCCTGGCATCATCACAGGTTGACCATCCATGTAGAAGACATAGAAATAAAGACAGTTTTCTTGTATTGCAGGGTAGAGCTAGTCCAAGTATTTTAAGTATGATAAAGAAAAATGTAAGATCAGGTTGTTCTTTCTGGCAAACATAACCTTGTTTGGCTGCTTAGCTTACATACCTGGACAAGCTTTATTGTTTTATTGTTTAAATTTTCAAACTGTACTTTTAACTTTTAAAGTTTTATAGAGTCAGAGCTAACCAATGCGTTTAGCCGATGTAACACAAACTCAGATAAAGAGTTCGGCCAGGTGCTCCCTAAATGCAGAAAAATAGCAGGACAGAGCTGCTAGCGATAGCCTCAGCTTTGCTAGCATCCAGGACCAGCTTCCACACAGTAGGGAAATACTACACAATAAACATTATATTATCAACAGGGCTTTCTGAAGTATAAACCATATTTAACTAATGATAAGCTACTTGGCCTTGGAAGTGATGCTCAGATGCCACTGTAGGTAGTAAGCTAGTTGGCTGGACATGCTAATGTTTGCAGATACGCACTATGTTCATTCCTTGAACTTTCGCTTGTGTTTTTGGTTTTATAAAGACCAAACTCTCACATGGAGAAATCCAAAGCCTCACAGACCTGCCATGCCTAGTTAAGTTACGATTGGCCAATCACTGTTTGGGGGAGGGGTTTAATTGTATAGTATTATCTGCAGATGTAATATTGACCCATTATTGTTGTCATTGTTTAATGGCTTTGATATAAACTCGTATAGCTCTCCTCCACTTGTGTCTCTGCACCTTGTACATTTTTCATTTAAGTCCCGCTTTCCAGAAATAAATGACAATCTGTATCATAAAAGCCCTACATCATGGCATTACAGCTTCTTGCTACCATTGTGCTGTTTTTGTTATCTAATACTGTCTACAATAAAAAGACTGAGATAGATTTTTTCTGGTTTAAGTACAAGAACTGCAACTTTCCTTTTAAGATTTTTCCTCCTAAATGGGAAACTAAGCAAACAAATCACACTGGTGTATAAGAGCATGGGAAAAACCACTGATTCCAAGGATATCTGAAAAATGTATTTGCAGTGCAGATCTCAGTGCAGATCTCAGATAATTTTCTTTCAAAACTGCAACCACCCACAGGCTTCTAAAGCTCCAGCTGGCAAGCAATCCTGAGGAGAACAGATTCTACCCCAGCAGGGGCCATAGGGATACAGCGGGAGAGAGTAAAAGAAGCTCATTCTGTTGATTAAATTTAGTTGATTTAGCTGCTTGGCTTCTCCAGGGTGACTTGGAGCTCACAAATTATCAACTTTAAATGGTGGTTCTTTACTGAGATGGTTCACATTTGCTACAGATAAAAATTGTTTTATTACAGTTGCTCAAAATACGATGGATTCCAGCCTCCAGTTAACATATTGATTTTGTGATCTTTAAAACTGTTTTACTTTACTATTTAGTGAGTTTTATGGCTACCTGCAGAGCACGGGTATTGCACAAGTAATTGCTTTCCATGATTTCCATTTTTGAGAAAAAAAGCTTTATCAATTCGTTGTCAAAACCATGAAAATGTATTTTTCTGTCAGCATGTGTTTTTCATTATTATAATAAAAGCATATTTTTGTACACAGCCACACATTTTTGGACTAGTTTCCATATTAATGCTGGACAAAAATAAGCATGTCAATAAAAATAAAAAAATGAAAATTCTGTCAGTACTTACTCATATACTTTCAATTTGTAACACTGATTGTTCAAAAACAGAAACTCCCAATCTGTTCCATAGTCTATGGTCAGCTTCTTCTGCAGATCACTGGGGAAACACAAAATAAAAAAAGTTCAGGAGCACAGTTTTTTTAATTATGAAATTAAGTTATTAGTAATTTGTGACACCATGCGCAATTTTAGACAGAAACAGTTACATCTGAAAGCATGATACTCAGGCAAACATTACAGTAGTGATTTAGTTTTAAACAAATGATTTCAGATACTATAAAAAAAAGTTTTAAAGTAAGCCTAAACTTAATTTATTTTATGGTGTAGTACAAAATCTGCAGTACAACAACACAAATCCTCCTTTTCAAGCGAATGAGACAATTGTTTTTGAATGTACTGGTTGTGGGCAAATTATTGTAAGTCCCTGCGAGTGGTTTTAATAACTGCTGGATGACTCCAAACTGTGCTGACAATGTACCTTTATTTTCCTTGCTACTTTCAGTGACTGACGTCTTGGATAGTGTGTTGATGAGGTGGCCCTTTAAAGCCCATTTCTATGCAGTGTCTCCAATTATCTAAGCTGGTGAGGGCAGCTTTTCTTCACTAATCGTAGATAAGGAAACTGAGCCGTATCTCTAACGGTGCACCGGCCCTTATTTCCATATTCATAACCCAGAATTGCTAATGGGGTTAACAAATGTTTAGGGAGGGTGATTGTTTTGCTTGAGGTTGATAAGGTAGGGCAGCATAGGGGGATGATTCGGGGTCAGAAAAGCAATGCAGGTTGCATAACTGTGTGTGCATGCGATTCTCAGTAGGGCAGGGGTCATAACACTCGTGCGCAGAGTCAATTTTCCATAAATTGCCCGTTACAGCATGCTAAAGGAATAAAAGATATGGACTAATAAGGGAGCGACCTTAATTTCTTGCCAGTTCCAAAAGGTATGAAAACACAAATGCACTAGCACACTACTATCTACATACTGTTGGAGGACATGGCCTGAAGAGAGCATGGGGGAGACAAAAACATATCTAGTGCCCCAACATGCATAAATGATAGTGAGTAATTTGACTTGGAGCTATCTAAGAAAGGTGGAAAATAAAGAAATAGAGCAACTGTAGTCATGCCAGATCTTTTTCCCCCTTTTCCCCTCATGCTGGCATTTGTTTAGGGGGAAAATCGTGACCTTTTGGTAACTGCCATCTCTGTGGTTGGCTCTCCTCTCTCCCTACTGCAATGAACAGTTTGCAGGCCTAGGGGCCACAGTAGCTACTTATCAGCTATTGCTGGCTGGCTCAGAGCTCTGTGAAAACATTTGAGAGGGAGCAAAAGCATGTAACAGGAATTCTCATCCAAACCTGCTCAGGCCTTTTTCCCTCTCAGCTGTTGTAAGCATGTTGGGGTGTGACCTTATACCGAAATGTTAGGAAGTAGTTAGAGGTTGAAAAGAACGCTATAGAATCAATTAAATGTCTTAATACTGTATTTGAGGATAATATTTTCTGGATGGTATGCAGCTAATTTGTCGTGACAAGAGGTCACTTTTTCCATTAAAATAAAATAATTAAAGTGTTTACCACACTATTTTATACCTAATTTATACCGTGTCTGTCTTTTAAAAAAATGCCACAAAGAAATTTGGATACTTCAAAACCAGACAGACAGTCCTCTGCTCAAAGTAAGTTAAAAGGCCTACCGACCAGACCACGGTAGGCAACCAATCAGTTTGTTTTTCTTTGTTAAAATTAGCCTTAGGTATTACACAGTGCAAATTCATTACTGTGCAGCTTTCCTAACTACTTTAGCACAGACGGATGGAGTCTATTTTAAGGCCTGGTTACATACCAGTCTCCCTTGCTCACAATAGCAACTTGAGAAGCAAATGCATGGTCCACACAAAGTGAAAAATGTTGAGGCTTTGGACACAGATATGTGATAATGGAAGCTAAACTGTACTTCTATTTCATTTTTATCTTTCCCTTACCTTATTTCCATGTTGACAGTATCATAGGCTTCTTCTACCTTCTTCAGATTGGTAGCCTCCCACTTTGCAGCTAGACAAAACAAAAGGTCAGACAAATTAACAATGTGGATTTGTTGCATTTCAACAGCTGCGTGTTTGCCAAACAGTGGGCTCTTAATATGGGCTGTTATATCTAGGACTGAGAGAGGATCAAGGCTGCATATAAACACAGAAAATGCTATTTCCTGGTGTGGTGACTGCCAGAAGGCCTACAGGCTTTTTAGTCTCTTCACACTGACAATTGTGCTAACCAAGACTGAGAGACAAAAGGAGTCAGAGGGAGTGTGAGAGCAGCAGAGGTGACCACAGTGATGATATGTTTGTCTCTCTTTTTCATATTAGTATGTTCCTGGTATAACAAGTTGTCAGCCTCTAGTGGAAAGCTAGAGAGCTTCAAACCTCTTTCAATTAATTGTGACAGGTAAGAAGAACTACAAAGAAAAGGAAAACTGAGACTCTAAAGGAGCTGTAAGTACGTGTATATGTACTGTACAGTGCTGTTGTTTGCATATTTTATCATTGCATGTGGTGAATGCAATGCAAATCCTGAGAAGAGTTGATGCATCTGTTGGAATTGGTCTTGAAGTAATTATTCGATTAATTGCTGATCAACAGAAAATTAATCAAGAATAACTTCCATATTTGATTGTAATAGTTTAAAGCAGCAGTAATTTTTTTTGGGATAATTTTCGGCAATGGAACAAGTTGTAAATACAATATTGGCATTCTATTATCTTACAAATAGTTGCTTTTTTACATCCAGAAGATATGAAGCGACATTAACATTCATCTGGATCTGTGCTTCTAGTCACTTGATGAATGTAATCCTAATATTCTCTCTCTTTTTAGCTCCATTTTCGTTTCCAACAACCTCTGAGGCAAATATGATATTACATTGTCGTCATTGTATCCATTGTTGATATTGGTTGATGCAGCTTTTAACCCTTTATCAGCATAGAGGCAAAAAATGTGCTGATTCCAGCACTTCCAATTGGAGGATTTAGCATTTTTCTGTTATATGTTATTGTAAACTGAAAATATGTAGGTGTTATGTTGATGGTCAAGCACAATTTGCAGTCTGAAGTCATGACCTTGGGATCTGTGAAAGTACAATGGACATTTTTACTAATTTTTTTTTTACCTGTTATAGACCAACAATTAATCATAAAAATAATCAACATGCATTAGACAGATTGATTATTAAAAAGATCTCTATTTCTAGCTCAAGTTGGTATTATGAGCTTCCAAAGTATATTCATTTCTAAAATCAATACTGTACCCCATATTGCTTAATGTGAATTAATAGTTACGTGGAGGACGTATGCACACATACCCAAAGCCACCAATTTATCTAAATGGACAATGTTGTAATCCCGGTTGGATATTTGTCACGTCCAAATGTTTTCAATTAGCCACAATGCCCATATATACACTAATAGGCTGAGAGATAATAACACAACCAATATATGATGTATATAAAAAACATCTCAAATATATCAAAAATAAACGAAACAGATGCCCATTCTTATATACACCACAGTAAAAGCATAACATAGCAATCATTTTGTAAGTGAACCATGTCGACCGCAGTGTCTCTCACTGCAAAATTAAACATGAAGAAAGGGGCTAGAAACCTGAAGACAAGGGAGATGGCAGAAAATAGAAGTGTAGAGAGGCTGAAAAGACTCCAGTTTAATTGTCTAGTGCTGATGGACCTGGGGATTTACTGGGGTTTCTGGAAGTGGACAGGTTCATCTCTGTCGTCGAGGAAACTCTCGCCGGGGCCCGGCGCCGTGGCAACAGAAAGGAATATGTCTGTGGTAAGGACTGTGTGGGAAGCTGTCACAGCCCTGGCTAGAATACCAATTAGCATGTTCCTTGCATGTGGTCTCAGCTGGTTGCCCATAAAGACCCCCCCCCCCACACACACACACACACACACAATTCCACCAGCACCTATTTCTTGCCAAACCTAGTACAGATGTGGTGTATCTAAGAGGCAAGCTATTTTGATGCTGTAATGGCTATTTTTATAGCACCAAGAAGGGGAGATCTGTCCTTAACCCACACATGATCCCCTCAAACTCCTTCACAAAATCAGAGTCATACAGACAAGAATGTGCTCTCCAGCTGTCTCTTGCATCCTCTCAGATTCCTTCTCTTGCCCTGTTTCTCTTTCTCTCTCTCACACAGACACACACACACACACACACACACACACCAATCATCATGCTCAGCAATGACAAAAGGAGACACAGAATCCCAAGAGGGTGACATTTGACCCCTTGCAGCAGCCCAGTCATATATACAGAGTGGCGACGGTGAGGGGGGAGCTAAGGAGGGAGGTGAAAAACTCAGGGAGAGCAGCCAGGCGTGCAGAAGTACCTAGAGCAGGGAACACAGGGCGAGTAAAGCCTCTCGAATGGTCTCTGCACCAGTCAGGTCGACATAACCTAAGGACGATGTACCAAAAAGACCTCATGCTTACGGTCTAATGACTGCAAGGATTAGATTATTGGTCATACGGTCAATGGATGACATGGCTTCACAATCAGAGCAAGCATGAATTAATTGTACTCATGCTACATCTTTTGTTAGTGTGCAAATTAAACTTAATTAGCATAATGGCTCACTTAAATAGTCAAGTCCTACCAATTGTTTATTGTCATGCATAGGATGAAAAGGCTTTTATGATACTGACAAAAACTCTACATTGTGGGGGTATTCTTATGGAAAATGAAGTGCAAATGATTTCACATTGGAGCAAAATTGACCAGTTGTTGACATTTTCCTCTTGAGATAGTGTACTGTACTTCGCTTTTAGCACTAGACACTATCAAGGGGGTTGTTAAATCACAGAGGCTGTGTACAAAAATAGAAGAGGTGGAATACACTGTATAGTATATGCATCTTCTGCTGGAAATCTCCTGTGCATACATACCTTGAGCCGGAGACCGGAGATGCTCTGTTTACATGCGAATGGATCAATAGGAAAGACAATTTCTCTGCAGCTCTAAGAAAAGAAGCATGGGAGCCGGCGCAATGTGCACCGCGGCCATGCTTAACAGAACAAAGGCGATGCAGTGAAGTCACCCTTGAACCTCAAACTCACACAAGCAACAGACACCTTTTGCAAGATTATGTCAACTACCAGGCACATGTAGGTGTTTTCTTTGTTGTCTGCAAAAGGCTGCTCTTTAAAATAAAGACTGGCAGCATGCTCAAGCTTCCATGTTGGTTCCTATTCACTTCCCTTCATAACCTCTTTTATTCACTGCTATCTATCATCCCTTTCTTTCTTTTCATTTTGACTTTAACATTCTCCTCGCCTTCAGTATTTTCAGCATGAGCTCCTCAGAGTCTTCCTATCACCCTCACCTCCCTCTCTCCAGCTCCACTTTCTCCATTTCCCTCAGTTTTTCTCCTCAACTGACAAACTTGTTCTGACTGCAGAGTGGGGAGCGGGGAGGGCTAAAATATAGGTTGAGGATTCCTGTAATGAAATGTTTATTGCAGGCTGTAACAATGAACAAGGGTCCTTTCAAATACTGTCAACAGGGTTGGCAATAGCATCAACAGCCACCTGCTGGCATCAAACACGATCGCCCAGAGGTGCAAATTAATCTTTTTTTCTTAAGAAAAGCTCTGTTATTAAAAGTAAACTCAACAAAGGTAATGAAATAGGTTTTACATGATAGAAAAAGAATGAATGTTTGCATTTTAATCTTATAGAAAATTTTCAAATACCAAGCATAGACATTAAACAAACATCTAACTGGAATACCAGGTTACACTTCCATGTGCTTATGTTTCTCTCTTGATCCGTCCAAATCTCACAAATGATTCTGAAACTGTAGCACAGGCTGCTGGGAGTTGGGAAGAGGTCAATCTCGCCCCCTGCATAATCGTTGTGTTGGAGTGTCTGATTGTATTAGAGGTGAGTGAATAACAGTAGCTGGCAGAAATAGCATCATGTTTTGAACTATCAGTGCAATTCATAGCCCTGTGACTGACTCAGTTTGAATTCATTCTCCCACACTCTCCTGTAACTCTCTTTTTTATCCACAGTGGTTGAAGGACAAGCGCAGCAGCAAGGGTAGGAAGTACTGAAATTAAGAACAGGTCCATTCGCAGCCCAAGTTTCGAGTCTTTATGCTATATATGCTTATAATATCAACCTTCTCATTTAAGTCTCGGCAAGAAAGCCAATAAGCATATTTCTCAAAATGTATGAACACTGTCTCTCTCAATCATGTATTGTCCTAACTTTTTCTATGTTTCAGGTAAATGTGGAATTGCAGATGCTTTAAACCCAAATAAATGCAGGACTTATTGAGATGGGGAGGTATTAATATGTGATATTAACAGTATACAATTCGTGCAATAGCATTAAAATGCATTTAAATACAGCAGTCAGAGTCAACTGCCCATATTACCATGATGATGCGTAATCACTATTTAACATTTAAACGGAGAAGGGGGCCCAATGAGCAGAATAAACAGTCTGTGTGGTGTGAGTTCGCTCTGCCACAACTGGGTGCTGTTTATGAATATGTATGATGTAACAAATGCCTAGGAGCTGACCTACTTCTGTGTCTCCTCTGCTCATGACTTGGTCCCCTTCCGGGGTAACTCTGTCATCTTGCAATATACTGTAATAGCAGGAAGCATGCGACCCTCATGTACAACTCAACATGCTCCCTTTTGATGGTTTTGCAAGTGATGATCACTGTCTGCTGATGGAGAGTGCTCAGTAGGTGGTTGTGCAGCTGTAGAGGAACGGTCAGTGTCTGGTAATGACAACTTATTCATTCGTTGCATGCATACTGACATGAGAATTTTGACAACTTCATCATTTTTGCTCGCCGAAAACGTAGATGTTAATATCAAAAATGTTGATTTTCTAAGGGCATCATGTTAAAAAAAAAATAAACAACTAATGTTTGAATGTGTACTCAAGTAGACGTGCCATGAATACAAGGAAATGCAGGAAATGGAGTAAATTTGTGATGGACAAGTACGCACAGACAAAAGCGAGCTCTCGACATAACTGGGGCTGCACGCTGGAGACTACTCGTCTGCACCATCTCATAAAATATCTTGATCTGGGATCATCTTGGTATGGTGCCAAACACTGTTAGCTTCAGGAGCTGGGAAAGAAAAATCTATTTCAGACAGCATAAGAGACAGAAATCTGGCAGCTGCTCAAATCAGACTTCCAACATTTGATAAGTGAAAATGGGCTGATTTGGTGTATCCCTCGAATGGTTGCAATCCAATAAATTCCTCCCGTGGCTATCAAAACACACGAATAAGGGT